>NC_057808.1:404020739-404035430 GCF_018294505.1 Triticum aestivum
CTCCGGCCGTCGCCTCCGGCGGAAGCTCGCCGCCGCCGCGCGCCTCCCGCGCCCCGCCTCGCCTCCGCCCGGCCCCGCCGCCGCGGCTCCTCCTCCTCTCCGCCTCGGAATTCACCGCCCGGCGACGCCCCGGTCTCCTCCGGCCGGCGATCCCGAGCCCGAGTTCGAGCAGCTTCCCCGATCCAGATCCACAGTACCCGAGGTTGACCCCGAGATCCCCGGAATTTTTCCCAAGTCTTTTAATTTTACGATATGTTGCCATGTTCATTGCATCGTAACTTCATGCATATAGCTCCGTTTCGCGCGTGTAATATGTCAGATTGTTCTTCTCTCGATGCTCTACATTTTGTTCCATTGCACCATGTTCAGTTGAGTCCATCTTGATGCCGAAATTATCGTTGCAAGAGTGCTAGTTGCTGTTATCTGCTGTTACTTATCAGAACTTGGAGAATTGTCATTTTTGTATCATTTAATCTATGCATCTTATGGGCATGAGCTCTACATGTTTTTTGGTTTATGCCATGCCATCGTTCCAGAGGTGTATGCCATGTATTTTTGTGATCTATGTGGTGACTAGCACAAGCATGCAAAGTAGCCTCTGTAATGTTTCTGATTTCAGAGACTTAGTAATTTCTCTGTCTTTGTCTGCTGTTATTTTGTTGCCAAGTAAACTTGATGCTACAGTGAGATCCATGCATATTTTGGAGTTGTTCAGTAAGGATGTTTTGTAGATATTTTTGTAATTAATCCATTACTGCCATTGGTTGCAATTATGGAGTGCCCTATCATGACTCAATCTTGCTCTACTTTTGCTATAAAATATTTCCGGCAGATTGTTTACGTGTTATTCAAATTTGCCAAGCTTATTGTAGTTGATCCATACATGCTATGTACTTGGTCTTCCCATGGATAGCTTCATAACCATGCCATCTTGCTGTAGGTATGCTTGTTTTGTCATGCATTGCTTTGTGATGAGTGCTTCAAGCTCACCAAGATGCCTTCATATTATTGTTTCTGCCATGCTCTGTTTTTCTGCTAAGTCTGAAACCTGTTAACGAAACTTGCTATGTTTACATGGTTGCCATCATATCTTCTGGTCCTTTTTGGCTCATGTTAAGTAAGGGACATTTGTTATATGCTTTGAGTAGATTCAAGCCATGCCTTTGTTTGCTATGATCTGTTCCTGTAGCATGTTGCCTGATAGCTCTAAACATTGCGACCTGATGTTGTTTCTGTCATGTCCAGTAATTTCTGCTAAGTCTGTGAACCTGTTATTATTTTGCAATCTTGCCATGTCCTTTTGCGCATGTTCTAGATATTTATGGAGATAGCTCAGTGTTCATGTTTTGTTTTCCTTTACCTGTACATCATGTCCATGCCTTTTGTTTTCATGTTAGGTTGCTGTAGCTTGTTGTTTTGGTGCTTGCTAGTTGCCTAGTTGCTGTTTTGGACAGATTGTTGCTATGACTTGTTTGGAGTGTATGTGTTGCACCGTAGCTCCGTTTTGAGCATGCTCTATATGAAACTTGCTTAGTTTTGCATGTAGTTTCATATTATCATGTTGCATCCTTGTTTTGAGGTGTTTGCTTGATGTTCGTATGCATTCTGCATCAATGCCATGTTTACCTTGTTTTGCTCATATCTTTTAGGCCGTAGCTCCGAATTCTAATGAACTTTATATGTAACTTGACTGGAATTTCGTCTAGATCATCATGGTGCTCTTTAACTTGCTGTTTACAAACTTCAACTTAATGCTTATTCAGTTCTGGACCAATTTCGAAATTTGCATATGAGGACTTACCGGAATTGTGATATGTTGTTTCCGGCCTCATTTAAACTTGTCTTGATGTGTTGTTCTTGTATGCATCATCTCTTGTCATGAGTAGCTTCATGTAGCCTTGTCATGCATCATACTTGTTTGAGCATCATGCCTTGTTCATGTGTGGTGTGTTTACCTTGTTGTGTGCTTCTTCTCGATAGTTCCCGTGTCGTTGCGATCGTGAGGATTCGTTCGTCTTCGTGGCTTCATCTTCTTCATGGACTCGTTCTTCTTCCTGGCGGGATTTCAGGCAAGATGACCGTCACCTTGGATCTCATTACTATCATTGCTACGCTAGTTGCTTCATTCTATCGCTTTGCTGCGCTACCTATTCACTTGCCTTTCAAGCCTCCCAAATTGCCATGAACCTCTAACCTTTGTCACCCTTCCTAGCAAACCGTTGTTTGGCTGTGTTACCGCTTTGCTCAGCCCCTCTTATAGCGTTTCTAGTTGCAGGTGAAGATGAAGATTGCTCCATGTTGGATTATGTTTATGTTGGGATATCACAATATCTCTTATATTATTAATGCATCTATATACTTGGTAAAGGGTGGAAGGCTCGGCCTTATGCCTGGTGTTTTGTTCCACTCTCGCCGCCCTAGTTTCTGTCATACCAGTGTTATGTTCCCGGATTTTGCGTTCCTTACACGGTTGGGTGATTTATGGGACCCCCTTGACAGTTCGCTTTGAATAAAACTCTTCCAGCAAGGCCCAACCTTGGTTTTACCATTTGCCTAGCCTATTTCTTTTCCCTAGGGAGTCGCTCTCTCGAGGGTCATCTTATTTTACCCCCCCCCCCGGGCCAGTGCTTGTCTAAGTGCTGGTCCAAACCGAGCGATGTCCGGCGCCCCCTGGGCAACCGGGGTCTATGCCAACCCGATGTCTTGCTCATCCGGTGTGTCCTGAGAACGAGATACGTGCGACTCCTATCGGGATTGTCGACACATCGGGCGGCTTTGTTGGTTTTGTTTTACCATTGTCGAAATGTCTTGTAACCGGGATTCCGAGACTGATCGGGTCTTCCCGGGAGAAGGAATATCCTTCATTGACCGTGAGAGCTTATGATGGGCTAAGTTGGGACACCCCTGCAGGGTATTATCTTTTGAAAGCCGTGCCCGCGGTTATGTGGCAGATGGGAATTTGTTAATATCCGGTTGTAGAGAACTTGACACTTGACCTTAACTAAAATGCATCAACCGCGTGTGTAGCCGTGATGGTCTCTTCTCGGCGGAGTCCGGGAAGTGAACACGGTTCCTGGGTTATGTTTGACGTAAGTAGGAGTTCAGGATCACTTCTTGATCATTACTAGTTGACGACCGTTCCATTGCTTCTCTTCTCGCTCTTATGTGCGTAAGTTAGCCACCATACTTGCTTAGCCGCTGCTGCAACCTCACCACCTTATCCATTCCTTTCCCCTTTAAGCTTTGCTAGTCTTGATACCCATGGTAATGGGATTGCTGAGTCCTCGTGGCTCACAGATTACAACAACACCAGTTGCAGGTACAGGTTTTGCGATGATCATGACGCGAGAGCGATGTTTACTTGTTTTGGAGTTCTTCTTCTGCTTCTTCTTCGATCAGGGGATAGATTCCAGGTCGGCAGCCTGGGCTAGCAGGGTGGATGTCGTTTGAGTTTTTGTTTATGTTTCATCCGTAGTCGGATGTTGATCTTATGTATGATGTATTGATGTATTCTTGCGGCATGTGTATGCCTTGTATGTATCCCCGAATATTATGTAATGTTGATGTAATGATATCCACCTTGCAAAAGCGTCTTCAAGATGCGCTTCTATCCTTGGTGGGACCTTCGTGTTCCTTTAGGATAGGGGCGCATCTTGGGCGTGACACATAATGACCATTAAAGCTATTATGTAATGTCCGACCGTTGCAGTGCGGAGTGGCTTTAGATCTTCTGGCGGTCGAGTGACAGTCTCCATGGTCGAGTGACTTCGAGTCTTTCGAGTGGAATGCCTTATGGTCGAGTGGATGATGACTCCTCTTCGATTGCTTCTGGTTTTAGGGTGAAGTCCTAGGAGAGGGTGTCTAGGTCAGGCCTATGACCTACCCTAGGTACATGGCTTCATCATTAGCCCCCGAATGGTTCAGGGTTCGAGTGGAGAAGGAGTTGATAATCTTTCCGACTCAACTTTTGCGCTTCGGAAACACCTTGTCCTGGGATTAAATGAACAATCATGATGACTTCAACTTCTTGTTCAGTCGCCTTGATCCATTCTTGGTTTTTTCGAGTGAAATTTCGTTGTTAAGCTTCGAGTGTTGATATGGAGAAAATCTTCCGTCTGATAGGTTGTTCTGCTGTCCGCGGATCTTGCGGGATTCAAATTTTTGGGAAGTGCGCGGGGCGGAGGAGGTCGCAGCAATCGGGCTGGATAAGGCAGGGCCGCCTTGATTTCCGCGCCGCCTTTTTCGCCACATATCGCTCGCGCGACTGTTGCGGGATTTGATAAGATCGCCCGGGTTCACAAGTCAGTCACTCGGAAGCGACCTCATATAAGGCGTCGGTCCAGGGTTTTTGAACAGTGCGCACCCATTCTTACTCTTCTTTCTCTGTTCTCTCCACCGCATCCGCTCCTGCCCCGGCGCTGCTGCTCCGTTCGAGCTTTGTCCTCTATCATGGGGAAGGAGAAGACGGTGGCATTGGAGCGTGCGAAGAAGGCGACAGCGAAGGCGAAGGGGAAGAAGTCCAGCCGGGGCGGATCTTCCTCGAGGTCCGGTCTGCCGCGTGGCTGGATCCAGGGAGATTGGATCCGGTCGACGATTCGCGAGGACGACATCGACGATCTGGCCGAGGAGGGATTGATTCCCCACGGATCCGCGCAGCTCCCGGCGGACGAGACTGAGCCCCGACCGCAGGAGGGTGAGTGTGTCCTCCCCGCCACCCACGTCGACCGCGGGTTTTGTTTGCCTCCCCATCCTTTTTTCTGAGCCTTCTTGAACTTCTTTGGGCCACAACTTCACCACTTTTCCCCCAACACCATCGTGTATCTTGCTCCTTTCGTGTCTCTGTGCGAAAATTTCTTAGGTTGTCGACCGCACTAGGGCCTCTTCAAGCACATTTTCACGTGTCGCTCGCAGTCGGTCAAAAAGGCCAATCTGAGTGACGAGAAGACAAAAGTGATCCAGATGTGTGGGGGTCTTGGAATTCAAACGAGGGGTAAGAGCTCTTTCCCAGCCATAATCCTTCCCGAGTTAGTCCAAGGGTGGCCGTCGACATGGTTTTACTGCAAAGACCAGCCGACTCCAGGACAGTCGATCGGACTTCCTCCCTTTTCTATGGCTCACGTGGAGAAGCCCTCCGCCTTGAAAATGACCCCGAGGGAGAAAGCGGAGGTGAAGGTGCTGGTTGAGTGAGTGGTGTACCTCATTCGTGAGGGCGTGACCGGTATGGATCTGCTGGAAGTCTTCCTCAGACGACATATCAGCCACTTCAGGCCCGTGACCATCCGATGTGGAAGTATTCGGGCATTGAAGATTCTACTCGGGTGCATCTAGAAGAAGTCGACGAGGATATGGTGGAGAAGTGGTTGAGTGGTATCACTGGCAACAAAGATAACCCCAGGGGGGCCAGGAGAATCCCTCCACTCGACCAATCCTATGAACCAGACAAGGTCCAACTCTGAATTACCGAGTGTTATCTTGATTTATCATGCGTCCACCGACTGACTTTGTCTTGCTTGTTTTCTTCTAGGCCCTTACTGAGATGTATTCGATGCCCAACGGAGAGCAGGAGCAGGACCCGGAAGGGGAGGCAAGCGGAGGTGAAAGCGGCGAGTGGCATTCTGACGGTGAAGGGGACGAGGAGAGCGACGACCCGAGTGATGAAGAAGAGGTCGACAGACCTCCCCGCAGGGAAAGGCGGTCCAAGCTCACCCACGATCCCGCAAGCGTCCGCAACAAGGCAACCGCTCCGACTGGGCAGTCGTCGAAGCGTCCTCGGATGTCTTCTCCGGCGCCGACTGAAAAGGCTCCGAAACAATCCAAGGTCGTACCGCAGAAGACCCGAAAGGCGCTGCCCAGATTCAAAATCGACATCCCTGTCGCCTCTGCGTAAGTGTCTTGTCTTCAAGTTACCCGGAATTATGTGTTGTCTATTTTTCCTTGGTTTGACTGATCGAATCTTGAAACTAGCAGTGCCACTACCTTTGGGACCTCTGCTTACAAAAATGAGGATGAGGACATGGAAGATGCGGTCACCTCCAACCCAGGTATAATCTTTGCGATCTTGTCTTTGGTTTGTCGATTGAACTGCGATATAACCAATCGAAGATGATCTTTTGGCGACTGATCTTTTTACAGCTCCTCTCAACGTCATTGACCTCCCCGACGACGACGAGGACGAGCCACAGAGGTCCTTGGGGAGAAGAAACAGGAGAACGTCTGCTGGCAAGACGCCTCAATCGACGCCGGTGGCGGAACCGGTAATTCAGGACACTGGCAATGCCAATCGGACTTCCGTCTCCTTCGCCATACCGCTGTCGAGTGCTCAGCCTTCAGCGTCAGCCGCACAGACTCCCACCGATCCACCATCACTTTTTGCTGCACATCACATCCCAGAGGACCAGGTGGGTGCTACAAAAGAGGCTATACGCTAGGCGGGCATTATGATGGAGAAGATGAAGATGGTGCGGGAAGCCAGCCAAGCTGCTTATGATGCCAGCTCCGCTCTCCAGAGCAACGTCCAGGTTAGCAGATTGTCGACTGACTCTTTTGGCTTGTTCTGTTAGGATATGGTACCTGAAAACTTTCTTTCAAAGAATCTTTTCATTTGTCTGCGCTTCGCATCTATACACCCACTGGGTGTTTTGATTTTCCACTGAGCAAACTCGCACTTTAAGCTGACTGTGTTGTTGTCAATTGAATCTTTGAACCAGTGGGGGCACGCTGAGTGCACCCACTAGGTGTAGTCCCCGAGACCATAGTTGACTGCAGACAGTCAACTGTGGTATGAGAATCGGATTTTTCCACTCGGTCTGGACAATCCACGTCGAGTGGAAACTGGATCAGTCGGGGCACGCTAAGTGCACCCACTGGGTGTAGTCCCCGAGACCGTGGTTGACTGCGGGCAATCAACTGCGGTCTGAAAACAACTTGAATTTATCGAACTATTGTTCTGAAGTAACTGATCTTTCCATCTGTCGATTGACTGTCCCTTGATTACAGAAATCTTGTGAACTCGGAGTTCGTTTTGCTAAATTGGAGAAAAACAGATTCAGCTCAACCTCGATTTGGAACTGGCCAAGACAAATCTGCAGAAGGCCAAGGATGAAGCTGCTGGTAAGAGAAAGCTTGCCGACTGGTTTGTCTTTGTACCAGGTTCTATTTTACTTTTTCTGAACCGAGCGTTGTTTCCTTCAGAGAAAATGAATCAAGCTTTGGCGAAAAAGGACCAAGATCTTGCGGCCGCCCAGAAAGCAGCTGACGATAAAACTACACTCGCCGAACAGAAGCTAGCTTCAATCGGCAAACTAGAGGAAGAAAACACCAAGCTGAAAACTGCCCTTGATGGAGCCAATAAGGAAGCGACCCGTCTGAAGAAGGACAAGAACAATCTGAATGATAAAATGGAAGGCGTTGCTCGCAAGAGGGATGATCTGGAGAACTATCTGGGAGGTCTTGCCAAGCAGCTGTTCGTCATGCTTGAAGGTATTTTCTTTGAACCGACTAACTTGTCATTGTTGACTCGATATACAACCGCTGACTCATCTTAAAATTGTATGTGTAGAATTTTGCCGGAACTTCGAGGAAGAGACTGGGTGAGTTGAGACAAGCTTGGAACCCATCCATTCTCCGGTGAAGGACGAGGCTGCCATGAATGTACTCTGATTGGAATCTCGTGTTGCTGATTATCTGGCTCGACTGAAGGTTGCGATGTCGCGGATCGACACAGCAGTCTGGCCAGGGGAAACACTCCAGAATGACCTCGAGTCTCTGATGACTCGACTTAATGAGATTCCCGGTCGAGTGCAAGAATGGAAGAAGTCTTCTGCCCGGTGCGGTACTGATGTGGCCCTGTCTTTGGTTCGTGTCCACTGCAAGGAAGCGCGAGAAGAGAAGCTGGCAGCGATCAAGGTTGCCAACACCAAGAAGCATGACTTCCAATCCTTCATGGAGACCTTCATTGCTGCCGCCACTCAGATTGCCGGCGGAATTGACCTGGATGAATTCGTCGAGCCTGCCAGCCCTCCTCCTGCGGAGTGAACAAACTTTTATGCTCCACCTTAAATTTGCCTCGGGATGCCGAGTGATTTTTGTAACCGTTAAACTCCTTCGGGCTTGATGCCCGAGTACTTTAATCCGCGGTCGGAACCTTAGGATTCATCTGGATTTGGTTTATCTCCGAATATGCTTGTGCTTCCCTTCGAGTGGAATTTATTCTTCACTCAGAACATTTTTGTACTTGAGATGCAGCTCTGAGGAGGAGGAGGTTCCAGTCGACCTGCACCTCGTCGTCCTTGCGGATCGGGATGGAGCGCACGTTGTACTTGAGGCGCAGCTCCGAAGGAGAAGGTTGCAGTCGACCTGCACCTCGTCGTCCTTGTGGATCGGGATGGAGCGCACATTGTACTTGTGGCGCAGCTCCGAAGGAGAAGATTGTAGTCGACCTGCACCTCGTCGTCCTCGCGCATTGGGATGGAGCGCACGTTGTACTTGTGGCGCAGCTGTCGGTGTCAAAACCGGCGGATCTCGGGTACGGGGTCCCGAACTGTGCGTCTAAGGCGGATGGTAACAGGAGGCGGGGGACACAATGTTTACCCAGGTTCGTGTAGGCTAAACCCTAGAAGCTAGCCTTTACAAGAGTTGCTGCCTTTATAAGGGGATAAGGACTCCCTTTCGCACCCACACCTTCTACTTCCCGATTCATTCCCCTCCGCCCAAGCTCCAGTGCCCAAGCGTTCATCTTCTCTGCCCACAAAAGGCCTTCCGAAGATGTCCAGATCCGGAGCAGGAGGCAAATGGATGGCCTCTACCGTCCGAGAGAAGGATATCAAAAAGCTTCCGGAGGCCGGGTACCTGGCCAAGAAAATCAACCACCGTCTCCCGACGGCGGGACAGATCGTCCCTACTTCGGAACCCCACGAGAGGGTTGTATTCCTCCCTCACTTTGTCCGCGGGCTAGGGTTTCCCCTCCATCCATTCATTCGCGGCATCATGTATTACTATGGGATCGATCTTCACGATCTGTCCCCTAATTCCTTCCTCAACATCTCGACATTCATTGTCGTGTGCGAGGCTTTTCTCCGCATCTCGCCACACTTCGGCTTATGGCTGAAGATTTTCAATGTGAAGCCCAAGGTGGTCGGCGGCGAGCACACCGAGTGCAGGGGTGCTATGGTGAGCAAGATGCCCAATGTCATATGGCCAACAGGAACCTTTAATGATTCTGTCAAGGAGTGGCAACATCAGTGGTTTTATATCACTGAGCCGCGCGGCACGGAACGGGCCGCTATTCCCGAGTTTCGATCCGGTGCCCCTGCGGCTTACATCCTGGGTCAAGAAGGGCCTGGACTGGTCCTCGTCCTACGAACTGTCGGTGCTCCAGACGCGCGTTAAAGATATGGGAGACAAGAACATTGAACTTGTCAATGTAGTCCAGGTGATGTTAGTTCGCCGGATCCTGCCTTGCCAGCACCGGACTTGCAATCTATAGGAATTCGATCCGACCAAGCACCAAACCTTGCGAGATCTTTTCGGCTCCTCGCACAAGGACATCTGGAAGGTGCTTTTCAAGTCCAGCAAATCATGGCCGGACTCCGTCGAGGACCGCGGGTACCAACTGTCCCGCCCTGCAAGTTCGGTAAGTCATCAAACTTTTTATCCGCGTAACCCAAAGGAAGCGCTTAACGCGTTTTACACAACTCTCCCAGGGCTGGACGAAGAAGTCGGAGCGCACCCATTGTCCGATCCCGCTGCCCGAATAACCAGCCGTCCCACTTCTGACGAAGATGCTGGTCCCGGCGCCTTACAAGGTGCCGAAGAAGACGGCCAAGAAGGAGGCCAAAAAGACTTCGGGCGGCCTTCGTCGCCGTGGCACTTTGGACACAATATCTGAAGGCTCTGATGCATGTTCCGCCTCCGAAGAGGACGAGGAGGAGGAGGAAGATGAATCCCCTGCGGGGGGAGAAAGAAGAGGACGGCCTCCGTACACTTGGAGGCCGAGCTGCCCAAAAGGGGAAAGGCTCTTCTTCCATAGGAGTCCACTGTCGCCGCTGACAGCGGCCCGGCATGGGATCCCAGGGCCCAGCCAATGGTGAACTCGTAAGTATATAAAATCCGAGTACGTTTAGGCGTCCAGACTCATCATGGCATAGTATTTTAACCCAAGCCATATTTTTTGTAGTCCGGCGAGGTCTCGTACCAAACAATCCTCATCAGAGGATTCGCTGAGCTCGGATGCTATGGAGAGCGGGAGGCCCCCAAAGGCCCCTTCCTCCAAATAGGTGCATAACACCGAGGCTTCATCCCAGAAGGACCCCAGCCAAGGAGGAGAGGAAAAGACCATGAAGGCGGCGCCTGGAGGTCAAACTTCAGGGGCCGGACACATGGGGGAAAAGATTCCCATGGGAGCTGACGGCGGGGGCCAGCTTGAATTCGGCTCCCAGCCCGATGCGATTCCGGAGATCTATACGGCTCCAGAATCAAGTAGGCAGCCTCCCTCAGCTGGAGGGGGCGTGCCTGTTACACCGGCAACCTCTGTCCAACCAGAGGTGTCGGATGCTTTGTTGGTGGCGCTGAAGAGCGCTTCCATCGTTGATGAACACCGTGCCCTTATGGGTGCGGTGATTGAGAAGATTCAGCCAGCTGAGAGTGGACTGAACGAAGCCTGTATCAGCCTTGTAAGAGGCTTTGAGGTATGTTTTATTTGTTTTTCCAAGAGTGTCATAGTATAGATAGTAGCCCCTAATACACTGTTCGGTGAAAGAAAGAACCGGACAGAGGACCGAATTTATGTTCGCGGGAAGACTCATTGAATGACATCTATTTCTCTTCTGTTATATGCAGACGTCTGTAGCGGCTGCTGCCTCTCATACTGCGGAGATCTCCGGACTGAATCAAAGTCTGGAGTGGGCCAAAGAGGAACTTGGCCAGTTGAAAATGCAGTTAAGAGATAAACAAGGTATGCACAAGTCTTGTTCGCGTTTATTGCGAATGAATTTTCAGTATGAAATAAGCTTCATGATTTGAGCTAGGGATTATGACCGAAGTCGAGGCCCTTAAGAAGGCTGTAGCCGAGGCCGAGAAAAAGGCAGCCACAGAGCAGGCTCTTCGTGAGAAGCACGAGGCCAGGGTTATTAAAGCTGAGCAGGAGCTGCAAGAGGCCGTGAGGAAATGCGAGACCTTGGAGCAGAGTTTAATGGAGAAAGAATCCGAACTCACCAAGGCGCATCAGGCCACGAGCGATGCCCGGGGGGAAACCCAAAGTGCCCTGCAGGGGATCCAAGAGGCAAGAAAGATCGTGGCGGGTAAGGCTTTTTCCATGTAAAGAAAGTATTTGTGGGGAAAACTATGTTTCTAATTTTGAATCCGGATTTCTCAGGGGTATTTGCCGAGCTACCCCGCAGCATATCATATGCCGCCCAATTCTACCGAGCCGAAGAAAGGAACACTGCAGATAAGCTCTTCTGGTCGCAGTATTTGGCACCGAATTATCCGGTGCCTTTTGCCGATCAACTGAAACAGCTGATCGAACTGCATAAGGCGACGGAACTAGCCATGAAAGATTTGGTTATCCGACTATGGCCTGCCGAGCCGATTCCAAGCAGCTACTTCGGACTCGTGAAGCGGCTTGTAAGCGCTTGCCCTCGACTTGACGTCATCAAGCGGTCGGTCTGTATAGAAGGTGCGCGAATGGCCTTCGCCCGTGCAAAGGTGCACTAGGGGAAGATGGATGCTGAAAAGCTGATGACCGAAAGACCGCCAGAGGGGAAGGAGCACCGCAAGCCCGAATTATATTATGAGAGTGTCCGGAAAGGATCCTACCTTGCAGCGGAGCTATGCACCAAGGACATTATATTTCCATGAATGCCAATCATGTTGTCCTTTGTAATGTTTGAACAAGGTCATTTATTTATTGCATGTTATATAAAAGTTTACCCTCCTGTGCGGCCGTTTTATATGTTAAACCTGAGAGTTGGCCAGTCGTCGGCTTCTGCCCCCACGTAAGAAGTACGGGGGTGTTCGGGATAAACCTGAGCACTCTTTATCCCAGTTTTGGGTCCTTCGAAGGAGGTGCTCAGCACAACGAACCAGGCAATCGGACTATAGGTCTTTATCACTCTCACTTAGCCATAGGAGCTTTAGTAAGGTCGGCGCAGCCCCTAGTGTTCGGAAGACCGTACTAGGGGCTCTATAAGCACCTGATCGGAAGAAAAACCAATCCATCACACGCTGCATTGGTTATGGCATTATGCGGGAGAAATCCTTAAAGATTTTGTGACCTCTCGAGCAGCTGACCAGCTCTCGCCGTATCATGACAGTCAGTTTTTGGCTTTCTCTACTGAGGTGCTCGTCCAGAAGAACCGGGACACAATCGCAGTAGTTCTCCCAGTGCTACCTTAGCCGATATAGCGGAACATAAGGTACCAAAACATGGGAGCCGGGCAAACCCAACTATTGACCCAAGACATGATTCGGAGCTGATGCATATAATGCTATAGTTTCGGGGTGCCAAACTTCCATGAAGGTGTTCGCACTTTATTGCCGTGTTATGGGTAAAACGAAGCCCCTGGCATATTCTAAGGCATATCGCTGTGTACGGATGCCACTTGACAAAAGAATTTCAATAAGAAATAACAACAGGTAAGCGTCACATAAATCCACATGTTGTATTTGAATAGTACGTCTATGCGTATGAGTATTGGTAATGTGATAAAAAAGGAATATGATTGCGGAACCTGCTGAGACCAGGGGGAAGAAGCTGAGTGCGGATCCGTAATATAGACAGATGGTCATTGCGGGGAATGTCTAAGGATTCCCTTGCGCGTTCAAGCTGCCTCCGCATCGCCCGTCCAGGTCGGCGCAGAGGTGGACCTGCGAAGGAAATGTAAGAAATGTTTGCGTGCCGGAGAGCGGTTGAGCCGCTGAGTGCGGCCTGTCCTGGCCTTCGCCGGAGTGTTTAATTGAGCTCTGGACGAGCCGGGCTATCCTTCCGTGAAGTAGCTCGGAGTCCCTTGACGGTGTCCGGGAGCTTGGACGTTGGCTGCTCGTTGCTTCTGCTGTTAAGGCAGTGCTGTACTTGTTGGTGCCGAGGGAAGGTTCGGCCTTGCCATTAACCGTGATGACGCCTCGTGGACCGGGCATCTTGAGCTTACAGTAGCCATAATGTGGCACCACGTTTAATCGATCAAACGTGGTTCGTCCGAGCAGTGCCTGATAATCACTGCGGAAAGGGACGATTTCGAAGATTAACTCTTCGGTACGGTAATTTTCTGGTGATCCGAAGACTACCTCAAGGGCAATGGAGCCTGTACAGCTGGCTTCCACACCTGGTATAATGCCTCTGAAAGTGGCTTTAGTGGGTTTGATCATCGAATGATCGATGCCCATCATGCGCACTGTGTCCTTGTAAAGCAGATTTAGACTGCTGCCACCGTCCATAAGGACTCGTGTGAGGTGGAACCCGTCAATTATTGGGTCGAGGACTAGTGCGGCTGGATTGCCCTGATTGGCGTTAACCGGACGATCCGTGCGGTTGAAGGTGACCGACCCTAGTTTATATTGTGGGACGACTAGTTCCGTTAAGTCGGCATCCCTAGGGTGCATATCCGGTCCGAGTTGGGAATTTGGGTGGTGTTTACCACATTCACCGATTGAATATGCGCGGGGAATTTCTTTTGCCGTCCTGTGTTCGGTGATCTGGGCTCTTCGTCGCCATCATCGCTTTGAGACCCCCCGTCTCCGTTTTTGGCGCCTGCCCTGCCGGTTTGTTTGAAGACCCAGCATTCTTTGTTGGTATGGGTGGCTGCCATTCCTGGGGTGCCATGAATTTGGCATTGGCGATCGAGTATGCGGTCTAGACTGGATGGACCCGAATTGTTATTTTTGAGTTGCCCTTTCCGCTGACTGGGCTTTGAGCCCCTAAACCTGACATTAACTGCCATATCTTTGGTGTTTTCACCATATTTGCGGCGCTTATGTTTGTTGCGTCGTGGTTTGCCGTTGCTATCCCTGGCCTCTGACGTGCTAGGTTTGCTTGCTGTATTGTTACTACGAGCCAACCAGCTATCTTCGCCCACGCAAAAGCGGGTCATAAGTGTCGTGAGGGCTGCCATGGATTTTGGCTTCTCCTGGCCGAGGTGCCAGGCGAGCCATTCGTCACGAATGTTAAGTTTAAATGCCGCTAAGGCCTCTCCATCCGGACAGTCGACAATTTGGTTCTTCTTAGTTAGGAACCGGGTCCAGAATTTCCTGGCCGATTCCCCTGGCTGCTGAGTTATATGACTTAAATCGTCAGCGTCCGGCGGTCGCACATAAGTGCCCTGGAAATTGTCCAGGAATGCATCTGCCAGGCTATCCCAACTTCCGATGGAGTTTGCTGGCAAGCTATTGAGCCAATGCCGAGCCGGCCCTTTGAGTTTTAGTGGGAGATACTTGACGGCATGTAAGTCATCCCCACGGGCAATGTGAATGTGGAGGAAGAAGTCTTCTATCCACACCGTGGGGTCTGTAGTACCATCATATGATTCAATGTTTACGGGTTTAAACCCTTCTGGGAATTCATGATCCATTACTTCATCGGTGAAGCATAGGGGGGGTGTGCGGCGCCTCTGTGCTGGGCTATGTCACGACGTAGTTCATACGAGTCTTGTCTGCTGTATTCGGCCCGGCCGGATATTCTTTTAGTGTATCTGGCGTGAC
>NC_057808.1:404035647-404055413 GCF_018294505.1 Triticum aestivum
ATGTTTTGCTTTGTTTTCCAATACGTCTCGCAGGTTTCGCGTGTTACCCCGGGCCTTGGTATTTTTGTTTGAATGGTGGCGGGGTGCGGGCTGGACATCGGGCTGATAAGCCTCTCTGTCTCGGCCACGAGGTGGCCGATCAGCCGCATCATATGCTGGTGATGTAGGTTTCAATGCTTCCTCCTCGAGTTGGGGTAGCAACCTGCGCTTTGGGTAACTCTTGGTTGGGCGCTCGAGTTCGTATTCCTCGGCCGCCAGGACTTCAGTCCATCTATCCGCTAGCAGATCTTGATTAGCTCGAAGTTGTTGTTGCTTTTTCTTCAGGCCGTTTGCTGTGGCTATAAGCCGGCGCTTGAAGCGCTCCTGCTCAACGGGATCCTCATGCACGATAAATTCTTCGTCGCCGAGGCTCACCTCTTCCTCGGAGAGAGGCATGTAATTGTCATCCTCTGATTCTCTGTCTGCTGCCTGTTCTGGAGGGCTAGCTTGTTCATCCTCCCGCTCGAGGTCTGGCTAGAGGGGGATTATGGTCGTCTTCGGCACTATCCGGAGCGTTACTTTCTCTTGTGCTGGTATCGCTGCTTTTGCTATGTCAAGACTTAGAGTGGCGCCGCTGACGTCGGTGCTTGGATTGCTTCGTGGAGGGATTATCCTCTGTTGTCTTATCGCCATCCCCTTCTTTGGGGGTGTCCACCATGTATATGTCATGTGATGAGGTGGCAGTCCAGCGCCCTGTGGGCAGTGGTTCTTGTTCGTCTCCTGCATTGTCGTCCATCCCGTCGATGTCTTCGGAGCCGAAGTCGAGCATGTCGGTTAAATCATCGACAGTGGCTACCAAGTGGGTGGTGGGTGGGGAGCGAATTTCTTCGCCGTCCGCATCCCATCCTAGCCGGACATAGTTCGGCCAAGGGTCTCCTGACTGGGAGAGAGACCTCAATGAGTTTAGCACGTCGCCAAAGGGCGAGTGCTGAAAGATATCCGCGGAGGTAAACTCCATGATCGGTGCCCAATCGGATTCGATAGGCCCGGACGTGGGCGGCTCGGATCCCATGGTCGGGGATGAATCCAACGGTTCAGCAACACGGGTCTCGTGGGAGGTGAAGTCAGTATTCGGCTCTATCGCCACTGAGTGTGCGGCCTCCGTGGCGGGGTCCATTAACCCATCCTCAGATGGCGCAATTTGTTCCGGATTGAGGGCCGGAGTAGTTGCAGGTGTGATCTCCCGACCACTATCCGATGGCAGAACTAAGTCATGCTCGTCGTGATTGTGCGGCGCACCTGACATGGGCTCGAATCCGTCTAAGATCAAATCTCCGTGGATGTCGGCAGTATAGTTCAAGTTTCCAAACCTGACCTGATGGCCAGGGGCGTAGCTCTCGATCTGCTCCAGATGGCCAAGCGAGTTGGCCCGCAATACGAAGTCGCCGAATACGAAGATCTGTCCGGGGAGGAAAACCTCACCCTGGATCGCATCGTTGTCAATGATCGAAGGAGCCATCTAGCCTTATGGTGATGGCACAGTGGAACTCTCAATGAAAGCACCAATGTCGGTGTCAAAACCGGCGGATCTCGGGTAGGGGGTCCCGAACTGTGCGTCTGAGGCGGATGGTAACAGGAGGCGGGGGACATGATGTTTACCTAGGTTCAGGCCTCTTGATGGAGGTAATACCCTACTTCCTGCTTGATTGATCTTGATGGTATGAGTATTACAAGAGTTGATCTACCACGAGATCGTAGAGGCTAAACCCTAGAAGCTAGCCTATGGTATGATTGTTGTTGTCCTACGGACTAAACCCTCTGGTATATATAGACACCGAAGGGGGCTAGGGTTACACAGAGTCGGTTACAAGGGAGGAGATATACATATCCGTATTGCCAAGCTTGCCTTCCACGCCAAGGAGAGTCCCATCCGGACACGGGACGATGTCTTCAATCTTGTATCTTCATAGTCCAACAGTCCGGCAAAAGGATATAGTCCGGCTGTCCGAGGACCCCTTAATCCAGGACTCCCTTAGCATGTACCTTCAAAGGTTCTAACAAACACTCGGGCGAGTTCCTCCCAACTATATATGCTGCCAGGTGCTAACTGATTCAACCACGCTCTGGACGAGCCCTCCAACATCAGAGGAAGGTGCTTCATGGCCACTTTGTCATTGCCGCCACCAATCTGAACAGCCACTCGGTAGTCCTCAAGCCAAGTGTCAGGCTTGGACTCACCAGTGAACTTGCTGATTCCAGTTGCCAACCTGAAGTTGGGAGGAATCAAGGCTCTGCTGAAACACTCTGGACCTGAGACATGCACTCTGCTGCCGGTCGGACAATCTCTGTCATGACCTTCTCTGTGAGCTCTGTTCCTGTCAACCAGACCCTGAACGAGAATAGATCTCGCATCAAAGCCTGGCACTCGGGGGTTGACTGGAATCCTTCGCCCACCACTGTGAGGGCGTCTGTCATCGTGCTGTCGAGGCACGTATGACCCACTCCATGGGGGAGGCGTGGGCACTCGACGACGATCATCGTGGTCGAGTCGGTGATCATACTGCTCACGATTTCTGTACTGATCTCGTCGGTCTCCACATCCCTCACGCCTCGGGGGCGATCTTGGGCTGTGAGCCGACTGGACTCTGTCTGCTACCACGGATCTGCTATGGATCCTATTCCGCGACTGAGGTACTGCTGTGTTTTGTTCTCCCACTGCCCGGAGTAAAGCCCGGATCTGCATCAAACCTCTGCCAGCTTCTGACTGGGAGGGCTGAATCGACTCTGCTATTCGGGCTGCACCTGTGAGATTCTGAATCAGAGTTCGGTATATCTGAGTTGGAGGCGGAAAAAGTTGTCATCGACTGGACTCAGGAATCCGCTGCCGAGCACGCTCGTCGAGTGCGTGCTGGAGATTCTCTAGTCGAGTGCGCTCAGCCAAGTTGGCCAGGCGCGCCTCCTCCAAGGCTCGGGCCTCGGGGGTTTCTCCAACGATAGGAGTGTGAAGCGCATCCATGTTACGGCAACGAAGTTCCTCCCTCTGCTGTGAGGAGAGGGGCTCGGGGGCGATACTCCTCGTGGACGTGCGACGGATCGCCTCCGCCATCGCCACCGTCGTCGCGGGGGAAGCCAGGAGGATTGCGCGGTCCGTTGACCATCAGGACTTCCGCCGCGGGGTTGCTACTGTCGCACTCGGATGCGGTCTCGACGGAGCCAGTCGACAGGTTGAACAGGCTGTAAAGAGTTTCGTCGGGCTCGATTGCCGCGACTTGTGGGGCGGCCGATTGGCGAGCCACCGCGTGCCTCACCCGCCGCTGGAGCCGCGAACGAGCGGAACGCTTGCGCCGGCGAGCAGTAGGGAGCGAGGACGCCACAGGAGCCAACCGATACTGAGTCGACGGCTGCCGCAGAAGGACACCGCAGACGCACGCGCGAAAGTGTGTTGTCCCGCAGACAGGGAGCGCCTCGACTCGAGTGGAGCCTCTTGGAGCCAAGCGGAGTCATCGGCGACGAACACGAGCGCGCCGAGACAGATCTCGTGGCCCTCGGCCAATCCTCCGCCAGAAACCATGATGATGGGGATCGGAAAAATTGCAACTTCTCTAACAAGTCGCTAAGACACCTGCCCCAAGGTGGGCGCCAACTATCGTGGTACTAAGACTGGCAGTAGAATAGGGGGGGGGTAGTATGGAGAGGCAAGATCCTATCTATGGCGAAGTTTTACACACGAGTTTTACGAGTTCAGGCCCTTCTCACAAGAAGTAACAGCCCTACGTCTCGGAGCCCGGAGGCGGTCGACTAGATTATGCATATGTGTGATTACAGGGGTGCGAACCCTTGTGCATGTGGAGGGGGGTGGCTTATATAGAGTGCGCCAGGACCCCAGCCAGCCCACGTTACAAGGGATTTAAGGTACATCAAGAGGGTGGCGTTACTGGTAACGCTAGTAATAAAGAGACATAATGACCATTAAAGCTATGATGTAATGTCCGACCGTTGCAGTGTAGATTGGCTTTAGATCTTTTGGCGGTCGAGTGACTTCGAGTCTTCCGAGTGGAATGCCTTATGGTCGAGTGGATGATGACTCCTCTTCGATTGCTTCTGGCTTTAGGGTGAAGTCCTAGGGGAGGGTGTCTAGGTCAGGCCTATGACCCTACCCTAGGTACATGGCTTCATCAGTTTCCCCATGCATGTGTCACATCATGGTAAAGAGGCGGCTCGCACCTTCCCCATAAAAAGAGGGAGGCATGGAGGTGCGGCTCATTTACTGCGTGGGGCCGGGTCGCGGTCTTCAAGGCGTCCACACCCCACGATCACGGGGTGGGGAGAGGTCGCTTCACCCATCCCCTCAATTCTGCATGTTCGCCGCGTGTCCTCCATGCGCTTGGGGTGGCAAGAGGTGGAGGCAGGAAACCGGGCCGTCGCTGATTGGGGCAGCGGTCGGTCTCGATTCCCTGCGCCTCTGGTGGCTGGATTGGCCGAGAGGGGCGGCCGAGCCCCGACCCCGCCCCTTTATAAGGAGGGGGGATGGCATCCCGCACCCTTCTTTCATCTATCTCCTCCTGCTTCTGCTTCTTCCTTTCACTCGCCATGGAGAAAGGGAATCCGGTCCCTCGACGGTGGCGGCAAGGGTCGCCGCTCGACAGCGCGTCCCTCCTCCTCCTGAGCTCGCGGTAGTGGAGCCGGCCGTGAGGGGACGGGGGAGGGGGCGACTCCATGGGCGAGGCCGGGGCAGTGGTCGTGGTGCTCGGGGAAGAGGAGGACGGGGCGGCGCGCCAGCTTCGCCCCCGCCAATGAGGCCTTTTCCGATGGAAGGCCATGTTGGAGACCAGCCCCGCGAGTTCTTCATCAGGCTGCGTCGGCCTCCGCATCGCCGTCTTCGTCTTCCCGCCCCATTTGCTCGGGAAATGGAGCATGACCCGCCCCAATGAGGGGCTGTGGGAATGGGGGCACACGGGTCGACATCGACTTCCCGGCTCCTCGGGTCATGTACCTCCGTCGTGGATGGAAGATGTTCGCCCACATCCACAGCCTGACAGCGGGGCTCGTCCTCTACTTCAAATTAATGGAGGACGGCCTGCTCTCCGTCAAGGTCTTCGTAGACTTCGGGACTCGCCTAAAGTGCTGCATGGAGAGCTCCTCCGACGGAGATTCCGACGATGGAAGGTCTTCCTCGAGCGAAAGTGACGAGGAGGAGAGCGGGGCAGATGACAGGGACGAGTCCGACTAGGCGTCGGACGCCCCGCGCCTGGGCGGGTGCGGCAACAGCAGCATCTGCACCTGGCCGCTCCTCCGGCAGAGTTTTGTCGGGGGAGGGGCTAGCTCTTTGAACTTCTCGGGGCCGTCTCCTTGGGCGGCTGGCGTCGGGAGGCTGCGGAAGAGGAAGAGGGCGGGCCGCAAGGCCGTCAACTCGGAGTACGCGGGCACCGACGCCTTCATCGCGTATTGCTGGTCCTGCCGCCTCGTCTTCCAGCTCCTTTCCCGGCACCGTCATCACCGGCCCATCCGTGGGCGGCCACCGAGGTGTTCTGTTGGTGCTTTCTGCTGCTCGTAGCTCGCCTAGGCGCCCCTTTCGCTCTTTCGCCTCCTTGACCTGCCTCCTGAGGAGAGGGACAAGAAAGGGATTACGGGCATCTCCTCTCTTTTTTAATCCGTAAGCCTTCGGGCCTTGTTAAATTTAAAGCTTGTAATCCCCCTTATTCATGTTTTTCATTTCGTATGAATTGTACCTGTACGGGATGTTTTTAATGAAAAAGGGGTGTTTGCCGGGGGTTTTCGTTCGTGGATGGAACCCACGACAAGGAGCGAATCCTTGCTACCATTTAAGATAAACGTTTTCCGCCCGACAATAGGCCTTGTCGTCCCCCACTTCGCTCGACCATTCTCGCGCCCTTGGCGGAGGCAGGGATGAAGCGGGCTTAGGCTCCTCATCCTATTTCCTTGCCGTCGCGACTACAACCAAATCCGGGCCCAGGAGATAATCCTTGGGTATAGAAAAGGAGAGCACGGTGGCCTAGAAATAAAACGAGGTTTCACATATCCCAGTTTCATAACAAAATGCATGACAGAGGATAAAAGACTTATCTGGATTTGCAGCCCCCGGCAATCTCATCTTGCCGTGGTTGGATCCTTGTACTTGCAGCCCCCGGAACCTTCGTTTGCCGGGGTTGGGACGTCGGTCCATGCCTTTTCTTCCAAGTAGCTCAGCAGAAGTGCTCATGTGCCCTGCGAACTAAAAGAGGACAGAAAAGAGACAAAGAGACGCGCACTCGACCTCTGGGCTAGGGGTTAGCCGCCGCTAAGCACTATCAACCCTAACCAAGGAAGGGACTCGACCTAGCATGCATGGTAGAACTTAGGGCGCCAGCGCTTCGTTTATTTATGCTCAGGCTCTGCGCCTGGCTTTGTACAAAGGGGTTACTTGCCTTGCTAGCAAAGCTTGTACAAAAGGTGGCTTGCCGGGGGGCCCGGCAAGCCGCGCCTTATGGGTAAAACTTGCGAAGATGCTCGATGTTCCAGGAATTACTCACGGGACGACATCTTCGGTCTCCAGGCGGACTGCGCCGGGCCTGGTGACTCGTATTACCCAATAAGGGCCTTCCCACTTCGGCGTCAACTTGTTGGTATTCTTGGCTGACTGAACGCGCCGAAGAACAAGGTCGCCTTCCTCAAAGCTTCAGGCATGAACCTTGCGGCTATGGTAGCGGCGCAAGGCTTGCTGGTAGCGTACTGCTCTCACAGCCGCCTGAAGACGATCTTCCCAAGGAGCATTGTGTCATCTTGCTGCAACTTCTCTTGCTCAAGCTCATCATAAGAGAGGACTCGAGGTGACCCGTATATGAGTTCCGTGGGGAGAACTGCCTCCGCCCCATATACTAGGGCAAAGGGTGTCTAACCGGTGGCTCAATTTGGCGTCGTCCTGATCGACCAAAGAACCGCCGGCAACTCATCAATCTAGCGCCTTCCGCTCTTGTGCAGCCTATCAAAGGTCTTCGTTCTCAGGCCTCGCAACACTTCAGCATTCGCCCTCTCCGCTTGGCCGTTGCTCCGAGGGTGTGCCACGGAAGCAAAACAGACCTTGTTGTCGAGGTCTTGAATGTACTGCATGAAGGTGTGGCTTGTGAACTGCGTGCCGTTGTCGGTGATAATTCTGCTTGGCACACCAAAGCGGCAGACCAGTCCCTTGAAGAACTTGACGGCTGACTGTGCTGTCACCTTTCTCACTGCTTCCACTTCCGGCCACTTTGTCAACTTGTCGATCGCAACATACAAGTACTCAAAGCCCCAGACTGCATGGGGGAAGGGGCCCAGTATATCGAGCCCCCAGACCGAGAATGGCCAGGAGAGAGGGATTGTTTGAAGGGGTTGAGCTGGTTGATGAACCTTCTTTGAATGGAACTGACACGCTTCACACTTGTTTACTAGTGTCGTCACATCCTGGAGGGCGGTGGGCCAGAAGAAACCTTGCGGGAACGCCTTAACGGCAAGGGCCCTCGACCCTATGTGGGAGCCACATATGCCCCCATGGATCTCTGCCAACAGCTCCGGTCCTTCCTCCCGGGGGATGCACTTCAATTTCACACCATTCGGCCTCCTCCTGTACAGGACATCATTGACGAACTGGTACAGGACATACCGACGGGCTACTTTTTCCGCTTCTTCCTGCACCTCAGGAAGCTCCCCTGTTTGGAGGAATCGGACGGTATGATGTGCCCATGCCGGAGCCTGGGGCTCGACGGCAAGAACCAAAGGCATCTCTTCTGCCATGGGAGCGGCTGTCTCTACGGCCAGGGCTTGACGCCCTGCCGGAGTCAGTTGCTCTTGGGCAGGCTCAGTGTGCCCGGCAACATCCTTGCTAGTCGTTGTCGGTGTCAAAACCGGCGGATCTCGGGTAGGGGGTCCCGAACTGTGCGTCTAAGGCGGATGGTAACAAGAGGCGGGGGACACAATGTTTACCCAGGTTCGGGCCCTCTCGATGGAGGTAATACCCTACTTCCTGCTTGATTGATCTTGATGATATGAGTATTACAAGAGTTGATCTACCATGAGATCGTAGAGGCTAAACCCTAGAAGCTAGCCTATGATTATGATTGTTGTTGTCCTACGGACTAAACCCTCCAATTTATATAGACACCGGAGGGGGCTAGGGTTACACAGAGTCGGTTACAAGGGAGGAGATCTACATATCCGAATTGCCAAGCTTGCCTTCCACGCAAAGGAGAGTTCCACCCGGACACGGGACGAAGTATTCAATCTTATATCTTCATAGTCCAACAGTCCGGCCAAAGTATATAGTTCGGCTGTCCGAGGACCCCCTAATCCAGGACTCCCTCAGTAGCCCCTGAACCAGGCTTCAATGACGATGTGTCCGGAGCGCGGATTGTCTTCGGCATTGCAAGGCGGGTTCCTCCTCTAAATACTCCATAGAAGATTTTGAACACAAGGATCGTGTCCGACACTGCCAAAAAAATTCCACACACCATCGTAGAGAGTATATTATTCCACTAATCTAATCTGCTGACAACTTTTCAAAACGTGACGTCCTGCCGCGGCCCGGTCATTACGAACCATTTCTCCCTGCCTGCCTCTGCACGTGTTGCGAGGCGGTTTTATTGGCACGTCCTGTCGAAGCAGAGATCGTGTTCCCCTTATCACGGGATTCTCCTCAATACGGGTGGGGGTAACCCAAATGTGCTTGTTAGTATGACTCCTCGATTTTAGGCAAGTTCCAAACGGCCCCGCGGAGGACGCTTGATATTCGCCCTCTTTATACAGGGGCCAAGGCCTGTCCTTTTCTTCTCGCTCTCGATCCTTCCCTTCCCCCACCTCGAGATCCAACACCAAAGGCTCAGGCTAAGTGCTTCGGACCTTCAACCATGTCCGGATCCAACCTTCAAGGCTGGTGGATGGCCTCCTCTGTCACAGAGGAGGACATGAAGAAGCTAAGAGAAGCCAGGTATCTGACCGCCGAAATCTCGCACAGGCTGCCTGCTCAAGGGCAGGCCATCCCCACTCCCGAACCCAATGAGAGTGTCGTATTTGTTTCCCACTTCCTCCGAGGGCTAGGCTTCAGTCTTGATCCCTTTGTTAGAGGGCTTATGTTCTATTACGGGCTCGATTTCCACGACCTAGCTCCAGATTCCATCCTTCACATCTCGTCGTTTATCGTCGTGTGTGAGGCCTTCCTCCGCATCACCCCACACTTAGGCTTATGGCTCAAGACCTTCAATGTGAAGCCGAAGATGATCGATGGGCGACACGCAGAGTGCGGAGGTGCCATAATAAGCAAAGGCGCCGATGCTCCATGGCCAAAGGGTTCCTTCCCGGAGGTATCCAACTTATGGCAGCGGGAGTGGTTTTACATCATAGCTCCCCGAAGTATGAAGTGGGTAGCTGCCCCCGCCTACCGCTCGGCCCCCCCGCCACAACTGGCGTCATGGGCCAACAAGGGGCTGGACTGGGGGCCAGTTAATGACGTGCCGACATTGCAAAGTCGTATCCGAGATCTCCTCAAGAGAGATGTCAGTCTTGTTAAGGTAATGTAGGTTATGCTAGTTCGTCTGTTCCTGCCATGCCAACGTCGATCTCTCTGTATGTGGGAGTTCAACCCGGAAGGACTGATGTAAGTCTTGCTGGGTGCATTTGTAGTCACGTTTGCTTATTTTATGTTTTGCAGAGAGACTTCAGTCTCGCTAGTAGTTCCGCGTGGACTTCGACGTTTAGCTTGTTACCTCAGCTACGATCTTGTACCCTTGGGAGGGTCTTGTAGATAGTCAGGCTTCTCAGCCTTCTTCATTTGTAGTTGACTGTACTCAGACAAGTTAAGCTTCCGCATGTGCTTGTTGCTTGTATGCTCTGTATGTTGGGTCATGAGACCCATGCTTGTAATACTTGGCTCCTCGAAGCCTAATGAATAAATACTCTGAGTCGTAGAGTCCTATTGTGATGCCATGTTGTATTTGCACATATTGAGCATATTGTGTGTATGATTGAAATGCTTGGTATGTGTGGGATGCGACAATCTAGTTGTTTATCCTTGGTAGCCTCTCTTATGGGGAAATGTAGTCTGGTGCTTCCACTGAGCCTTGGTAGTCCGCTACATCCCGGTTTATCGGAGTCCTGCTAGCCCAGCACTACTGCTCCGGAACACCTAGACTGGCCGGCATGTGATTCACATCGTTCCTGTGTCTGTCCCTTCGGGGAAATGTCACGTAGTGACTTTGGGAGTCCTGCTAGCCTGCTACAGCCCGGGTTTACTGGAGTCCTGTTAGCCCAGTTGCTACAGCCCGGATTCACACGCTGATGACCGACATGCTCGATGTTGTTTCATGTATGCCTGTCCCCATAAGTTAGTGCCACTTTGGATTCATGACTAGTCATGTCGGCCCGGGTTCTCTGTCATATGGATGCTACGACACTATCATATACGTGAGCCAAAAGGTGCAAACGGTCCCGGGCCAGGTAAGGCGACACCCGTGGGAATACCGTGCGTGAGGCCGCAAAGTGATATGAGGTGTTACATGCTAGATCGGTGTGACTTAGAATCGGGGTCCTGATAGCTTTGGTATCACCTGAGTGTAATAGTTGCATCAGTGAGCATGCATCATGTTTAAATTCAAGAAACTTCAATTGAGGAAAGTGAAAGCCTCAGAAATAAATTTAAAAGAAGGGCAAGAACCCTTTAAATTGCATTCATTGTTTCCAAAATGCCTTCATAAATGTTTGACAATTTTGGCAAGGCTTTGAGACCAAACCAAAAATAGTGAACATTTTTGTGGAATATTTTGGGCACTGAATTTAAATCACTATTCTATTTGAATTTGGAAATATACCCAAATATATATGGGATATATTTCCAAATACCTCTGATATATTTTGTGTGCTTTTTGGAGAAGTCCAAGAAGCAACATAAAAATGGTTAGAGAATATTCTGCATTGTTTTGAATTCCTTTGAATTTGCAAAATAGTGGCAAAGTAATAAAAAACAGAAATAAAAAGAAAGACCCGTACCTGGGACACTTACCTGTAGCCGGCCCAGCTGCACCAGTCCAGCCCACCGGGGCAGAGCGGTTGTCTTCAACCTCTGCCAGTCGGCAGAGGCGAAGTAGCACGCGCGCACGCGGAGGCCTCCACCTCCTGCTTCACGGTCGCAGCCTCCCCGACATCCTCGCGACGCCACGGAGACGCCCAGAGCCTCCCCTCGTTCTCCCTCCTCCTCTGCCTCCCTCATCCTCTCTTCCTGTGAGCTCGAGAGCGCGCCACTGCCGTCGCCGTGGCTATAGGCCACCACCCCCCAACCAGCGCCACCACGAGCTCCGCCACGACTCCGTGGAGATACACACCGAGGCACGCGACCGCAGGAGCCCTGCAGTGTCGCCACCATCGCCATCTTCATCCTCTGCCCTGACGGCCGCCGTCTTCGATTCACCGACTACGGGACCTCCCCGAGCTCGCCGCCCGCACCAGATGATCTGCTGTGAGACCTGCAGTCTTTTACCCTCCTCCCTTTGTCACGCTTGCCCTCTAGCCGCTGCCCCGCAAGCTCCCGAGCGCCGCCATCGCCATGGCCGGCCAGCCCTGCGCTCCCGACCTCCCCCCGCTCTCCTAAGCAGCACCAACATGCTCACCGCGTCCCCGGGAAGCAAACTTGCCGCACCGTTTTCTCTAGCTTGCACTGAAACCCCGCACCCGCTCGAGCCCGAGCTCCGCCGCCGCTAAACCTCGACGCCGGCGACACACCCAGCCAGAAGACCTATTATTGTTGGGTTTTGATTGAGGAAGTTGGCTTCCTCCCCATAAGGATTTCGTAGGATTTACCTCCGTAGTTATTCCTTATGGATTCTTGTGCTCCCGAAGTCCGACCTTTTACTTGATGTTATAGATACCAAACCATAGCTATAAGTGGGTTACGCTAGCACATCAAGGAGAACATTACAAGCGGAGTGCTAAATGTCTCTCGGTCGATCATCCAGATTTTGTTTCCTTGGCCTCGCTAAGGTGAAATCTTAGAAGGTGTTATCTTCCTTTGCATCTGCATCGTCCATCACTATTCATCATGGTAGTATGTTGTGTTGCCACGATCCTTGACACGGATGTTGGTAGAACCTTGATGAATATGGAAATGCTCAAGTTCTTGAGAGCACGCGCAAGCAAAATCATCCCTTGCATTGTCTTCAACAAGGTAGTCCACATCATCCATTCTAGTCTGAGCATGCCATTTCTCCGAACTCCTTTAAACGATCATGTGTGAATTGCCTCAGGCTGGTATAAAGAATTGCAATGACCTTTGTATCAAAAGTAATTCTTTTTGCCACTTAAGGGAATAATTCTACGAGTCACCTTCTCTAAGGTGCCCTGATATGGAATCATAGCAATTCATCTCCTTGCTACTCTGAAACCATGCACCATCTACTTAAGCGTGGAATTGTTGCCTACCAAGTTGAACATTCGTTATCTATCCCTCTCCATCCCTCTCAATGTGTGTCTTGTGTCTCAGCTCAAGAGACGTTCTTTCGTCTCACTCCGTGAGTTGATCCTGAGTTGCTCGATCTTTGAGAAGATCGATTCTGGTAGAGCTCCCGTTCCTTTGGTCGTAGTCTTTTGCTGAAGATCTCAAAGGCAAGGACGTCAAAGATCAATATGAAGAAATGAATCAACATCTTCGAGAAGGGCTGTTGGATCATGAAGTTTGTGAGATTAATTAGTGTTGCCTCTGTCTTCTTACCTCACGTCTTGAATCTCGGGACGAGATTCTTGTTTAGTGGGGGTGAGTTGTCACAGCCCTAGAACACCTGAGTGTAATAGTTGCATCAGTGAGCATGCATCATGTTTAAATTCAAGAAACTTAAATTGAGGAAAGTGAAAGCCTCAGAAATCAATTAAAAGAAGGGCAAGAACCATTTCAATTGCATTCATTGTTTCCGAAATGCCTTCATAAATGTTTGATAAGTTTGACAAGGCTTTGAGACCAAACCAAAAATAGTGAACATTTTTGTGGAATATTTTGGGCACTAAATTTAAATCACTATTCTATTTGAATTTGGACATATACCCAAATATATATGGGATATATTTCCAAATACCTCTGATATATTTTGTGTGCTTTTTGGAGAAGTCCAAGAAGCAACATAAAAATGGTCAGAGAATATTTTGCATTGTTTTGAATTCCTTTGAATTTGCAAAACAGTGGCAAATTAATAAAAAAACAGAAATAAAAAGAAAGACCCGTACCTGGGACACTTACCTGTAGCCGGCCCAGCTGCACCAGTCCAGCCCACCGGGGCAGAGCGGTTGTCTTCAACCTCTGCCAGTCGGCAGAGGCGAAGTAGCACGCGCGCACGCGGAGGCCTCCACCTCCTGCTTCACGGTCGCAGCCTCCCCGACATCCTCGCGACGCCACGGAGACGCCCAGAGCCTCCCCTCGTTCTCCCTCCTCCTCTGCCTCCCTCTTCCTCTCTTCCTGTGAGCTCGAGAGCGTGCCACTGCCGTCGCCGTGGCTATAGGCCACCACCCCCCAACCAGCGCCACCACGAGCTCCGCCACGACTCCGTGGAGATACACACTGAGGCACGCGACCGCAGGAGCCCTGCAGTGTCGCCACCATCGCCATCTTCATCCTCTGCCCTGACGGCCGCCGTCATCGATTCACCGACTACGGGACCTCCTCGAGCTCGCCGCCCGCACCAGAAGATCTGTTGTGAGACCTGCAGTCTTTTACCCACCTCCCTTTGTCGCGCTCGCCCTCTAGCCGCTGCCCCGCAAGCTCCCGAGCGCCGCCATCGCCATGGCCGGCCAGCCCTGCGCTCCCGACCTTCCCCCGCTCTCCTAAGCAGCACCAACATGCTCACCGCGTCCCCGGGAAGCAAACTTGCCGCACCGTTTGCTCTAGCTTGCACTGAAACCCCGCACCCGCTCGACCCCGAGCTCCGCCGCCGCTAAACCTCGACGCCGGCGACACACCCAGCCAGAAGACCTATTATTGTAGTGTTTTGATTGAGGAAGTTGGCTTCCTCCCCATAAGGATTTCGTAGGATTTACCTCCGTAGTTATTCCTTATGGATTCTTGTGCTCCCGAAGTCCGACCTTTTACTTGATGTTATAGATACCAAACCATAGCTATATGTGGGTTACGCTAGCACATCAAGGAGAACATTACAAGCGGAGTGCTAAATGTCTCTCGGTCGATCATCCAGATTTTGTTTCCTTGGCCTCGCTAAGGTGAAATCTTAGAAGGTGTTATCTTCCTTTGCATCTGCATCGTCCATCACTATTCATCATGGTAGTATGTTGTGTTGCCACGATCCTTGACACGGATGTTGGTAGAACCTTGATGAATATGGAAATGCTCAAGTTCATGAGAGCACGCGCAAGCAAAATCATCCCTTGCGTTGTCTTCAACAAGGTAGTCCACATCATCCATTCTAGTCTGAGCATGCCATTTCTCCGAACTCCTTTAAACGATCATGTGTGAATTGCCTCAGGCTGGTATAAAGAGTTTCAATGACCTTTGTATCAAAAGTAATTCTTTTTGCCACTTAAGGGAATAATTCTACGAGTCACCTTCTCTAAGGTGCCCTGATATGGAATCATAGCAATTCATCTCCTTGCTACTCTGAAACCATGCACCATCTACTTAAGCGTGGAATTGTTGCCTACCAAGTTGAACATTCGTTATCTATCCCTCTCCATCCCTCTCAATGTGTGTCTTGTGTCTCAGCTCAAGAGACGTTCTTTCTTCTCACTCCGTGAGTTGATCCTGAGTTGCTCGATCTTTGAGAAGATCGATTCTGGTAGAGCTCCCGTTCCTTTGGTCGTAGTCTTTTGCTGAAGATCTCAAAGGCAAGGACGTCAAAGATCAATATGAAGAAATGAATCAACATCTTCGAGAAGGGCTATTGGATCATGAAGTTTGTGAGATTAATTAGTGTTCCCTCTGTCTTCTTACCTCACGTCTTGAATCTCGGGACGAGATTCTTGTTTAGTGGGGGTGAGTTGTCACAGCCCTAGAACACCTGAGTGTAATAGTTGCATCAGTGAGCATGCATCATGTTTAAATTCAAGAAACTTAAATTGAGGAAAGTGAAAGCCTCAGAAATCAATTAAAAGAAGGGCAAGAACCATTTAAATTGCATTCATTGTTTTCGAAATGCCTTCATAAATGTTTGATAATTTTGGCAAGGCTTTGAGACCAAACCAAAAATAGTGAACATTTTTGTGGAATATTTTGGGCACTAAATTTAAATGACTATTCTATTTGAATTTGGACATATACCCAAATATATATGGGATATATTTCCAAATACCTCTGATATATTTTGTGTGCTTTTTGGAGAAGTCCAAGAAGCAACATAAAAATGGTCAGAGAATATTTTGCATTGTTTTGAATTCCTTTGAATTTGCAAAACAGTGGCAAAGTAATAAAAAACAGAAATAAAAAGAAAGACCCGTACCTGGGACACTTACCTGTAGCCGGCCCAGCTGCACCAGTCCAGCCCACCGGGGTAGAGCGGTTGTCTTCAAATTCTGCCAGTAGGCAGAGGCGAAGTAGCACGCGCGCACGCGGAGGCCTCCACCTCCTGCTTTGCGGTGGCAGCCTCCCCGACATCCTCGCGACGCCACGGAGATGCCCAGAGCCTCCCCTCGTTCTCCCCCTCCTCTGGCTCCCTCTTCCTCTCTTCCCATGAGCCCGAGACCGTGCCATTGCCGTTGCCGTGGCTATAGGCCACCACCCACCCAACCAGCGCCACCACGAGCTCTGCCACGACTCCGTGGAGCTACACAATGAGGCACGCGGACCGCAGGAGCCCTGCAGCGTCGCCACTATCGCCATCTTCATCCTCTGCCCTGACGGCCGCCGTCATCGATTCGCCGGCTACGGGACCTCCCCGAGCTCGCCGTCCACACCAGAAGATCCGCTGTGAGACCTGCACTCTTTTCCCCCTCCTCCCTTTGTCGCGCTCGCCCTCTAGCCGCTGCCCTGCAAGCTCCCGAGCGCCACCTTCGCCATGGCCGGCCAGCCCTGCTCTCCCTACCTCCCCCCGCTCTCCTAAGCAGCACCAACATGCTCACCACGTCCCCGGGAAGCGAACTTGCCGCACCATTTGCTCTAGCTCGCACTGAAACCCCGCACCCGCTCGAGCCCGAGCTCCGCCGCCGCTAAACCTCGACGCCGGCGACACACCCGGCCACCCCAGGCCTTCCCGAGGCCACCAACCGACGCGCCTCGTTGCGCCGGTTCCAACAAGCACATCCGCACCGAGCCTCGTCGCCGGAGTTGGCCGGACGGGCAACTCTGATGTGCCCTGCTTACGTCGGTGATTAGCCGCCGACTAATCCCTGTTTAAGCCGCTAATTAACCCTCCCGTGCAACTGAAACATGGGCCCCACATCCTAATTAAACACCGCCTTAAAATAGTCTAACTTTAATTAACCCTGCCAGTTAACTAGCTCAATGACAGGTAGGCCCCACCTATCAGTTTTGACTTTGGTCAACTGCTGACGTCGCCCTGACGCAGTGCTGACGTCGTAAACACATTTACTAGAATACTCATATTTCTAAATAAATTGGAAATTCCATAAAATGTGCAAAACTTCTAAAAATCATATAAAATCAACCGTAACTCCAAATGAAATAAGTTATATATGAAAAATTATCAGAAAAATCCAAAGAATCTATTTATGCCATGTTCATGCATGTTTGAGAAAGTTAACCCCACTGTTTTGGATAAAACATGATTAGGGTAATTTGAAAATTAGGTTTGGAGTTGGAATTTGACGTAGTTTGAATTCCACTTCAATTAAAATGACTTGCTATTGCATTAGCTCAATTCAGTACCTTAATGTGTCATACCATTCATTTGCTTGTGCATTGCATTGAATTGAATGTTGTTTCTGTTCCTTTGTCAGTGTTGTTCTCTTTCGATAGACGTGTTCTGACGATGAGTTCGATGACACCGATGAAGAGCTATACTATCTTCAGAAGTGTCAGGCAAGAAAATCCCCTTGTTCATTCTGATACAATCCCATTCTCTCGCTCCTGCTCTCTTTTACTGCATTAGGACAACAATGCTTCAACTGTTACATGCTGCGGTAGTTGAACCCCTTTCCTCTGCATGACCTGTCATTGCCATAGTAAATAGATGAAACCCACTAGCATGACTAGAAGTTGTTTGAGCCCTGATGTGCCTACTCATTCATGCTTGTTTGTCATGCCTGCTACTTCTTAGAGTTTAGTCAGGTCTGGTTCATCGGGGATGAATTGGAATGTGGTGAACATGTCCTACTGTTGAGAGCTAAGTGTGTGAACACGATTTGATAAAGGTAGCGGTGAGAGGCCATGTAGGAGTACATGGTGGGTTGTCTCATTGCAGCCATCCTCAGGAACTGAGTTCTGTGTTTGTGATCCATGAACAGTTACTACCACACATTGGGTTCCGGTAACTCGTCCCCTCCCGGCTTATTAACCAACTCGATCTTTGTCCAGGAGTTGCAACTAGTTTCTGGTGTTTGTAGGTAGTGTTAGTAGTCTACCAAGTGGCACCCGGTACAGGTGGGCTTGGGACAGACTAGGCACCGTGGCCGGGTATGCCAAGCGTCGCCCGTTTGGTGGGCTTGGAACCCTGTACACATCGTTTGGGGCCGTGAGCGACACCCCGACCGGATCTCCTTGCGGATGGAACCCGAATAGGCGATAAACCTGGACGTGAGACTTGTGTGGTTAGTCAGGTCGTGGCCGACTCCCTCGCCAGGCTTCCTCTTGAAGGTTGCCGAGATACATGACGTGTACATGGTGGTAAGTGGCGAGAGCGTGTGTGAAGAAGTACACCCCTGCAAGGTTAACATCATCTATTCGAATAGCCGTGTCCGCGGAAAAGGACTTCTGAGTTGCCTGTACAGTTCATAGACAAGTGAAAGTGGATACTCTAAAATGTGCAAGATAAGCGTGAGTGCTATGGATGGCGTTCTCGTAGGGAGACGGGGGTGGATCCATAGTGGTGTATTGGTATGGTGAATATGTGGACTCGTGTGCGCCACCTCAAAAGAGTTACTTGCAGTCGTAGTTCAGGATAGCCACCGAGTCAAAGCTGGCTTGCTGCAGTTAAACTCCACCACCCCTTTGTTGATACCGATGCATATGTAGATAGTTCTGATGTAAGTCTTGCTGGGTACATTTGTACTCACGTTTGCTTATTTTATGTTCTGCAGAGAGACTTCAGTCTCGCTAGTAGTTCCGCGTGGACTTCGACGTTTAGCTTGTTACTGTTGGGAAACGTAGTAATTTCAAAAAAAATCCTACGCACACGCAAGATCATGGTGATGCATAGCAACGAGAGGGGAGAGTGTTGTCCACGTACCCTCGTAGACCGACAGCGGAAGCGTTATCACAACGCGGTTGATGTAGTCGAACATCTTCACGATCCGACCGATCAAGTACCGAACGTACGGCACCTCCGAAGTTCTACACACGTTCAGCTCGATGACGTCCCTCAAACTCCGATCCAGCCGAGTGTTGAGGGAGAGTTTCGTCAGCACGACGGCGTGGTGACGATGATGATGTTCCACCGACGCAGGGCTTCGCCTAAGCTTCGCGACGGTATTATCGAGGTGTAATCTGGTGGAGGGGGGCACCGCACACGGCTAAAATATCGTATATCAAGTGTGTTCTTAGGTGCCCCCTGCCCCCGTATATAAAGGAGCAAGGGGAGGCTGGCTGCCTATGGGGCGCGCCAAGGAGAGGGGGGGAGTCCTCCTCCTAGTAGGAGTAGGACTCCCCTTTCCTAGTCCTACTAGGAAAAGAAGGGGGGAAGGAAAGAGAGGGAGAGGGAGAGGGAAAGGGGGCTGCGCCCCCCTCTCCTAGTCCAACTAGGACTCCTCTGGGAGGGGGCGCACCACCTCATGGCTGCTGCCCTCTTTCTCCCCTCAAGGCCCACTAAGGCCCAATACTTCCCCGGGGGGTTCCGGTAACCCTCCGGCACTCCGGTTTAATCCGAAACTTTCCGGAACACTTCCGGTGTCCGAATATAGTCGTCCAATATATCAATCTTTACGTCTCGACCATTTCGAGACTCCTCGTCATGTCCGTGATCACATCCGGCACTCCGAACAACCTTCGGTACATCAAATCACATAAACTCATAATATAACTGTCATCGTAACTTTAAGCGTGCGGACCCTTTGGGTTCGAGAACAATGTAGACATGACCGAGACACCTCTCCGGTCAATAACCAATAGCGGGACCTGGATGCCCATATTGGCTCCCACATATTCTACGAAGATCTTTATCGGTCAGACCGCATAACAACATACGTTGTTTCCTTTGTCATCGGTATGTTACTTGCCCGAGATTCGATCGTCGGTATCTCGATACCTAGTTCAATCTCGTTACCGGCAAGTCTCTTTACTCGTTCCGTAATACATCATCCCGTAACTAACTCATTAGTCACAATGCTTGCAAGGCTTATAGTGATGTGCATTACCGAGTGGGCCCAGAGATACCTCTCCGACAATCGGAGTGACAAATCCTAATCTCGAAATACGCCAACCCAACAAGTACCTTTGGAGACACCTGTAGAGCACCTTTATAATCACCCAGTTACGTTGTGATGTTTGGTAGCACACAAAGTGTTCCTCCGGTAAACGGGAGTTGCATAATCTCATAGTCATAGGAACATGTATAAGTCATGAAGAAAGCAATAGCAACATACTAAACGATCGGGTGCTAAGCTAACGTAATGGGTCATGTCAATCACGTCATTCTCCTAATGAGGTGATCCCGTTAATCAAATGA
>NC_057808.1:404055475-404098864 GCF_018294505.1 Triticum aestivum
AAGGAAATATATAATACTTTATTATTGCCTCTAGGGCATATTTCCTTCAGTCTCCCACTTGCACTAGAGTCAATAATCTAGTTCACATCGCCATGTGATTTAACATCAATAATTCACATCACCATGTGATTAACACCCATAGTTCACATCTCTATGTGACCAACACTCAAAGGGTTTACTAGAGTCAATAATCTAGTTCACATCGCTATGTGATTAACACCCAAAGAGTACTAAGGTGTGATCATGTTTTGATTGTGAGATAATTTTAGTCAACGGGTCTGTCACATCCAGATCCGTAAGTATTTTGCAAATTTCTATGTCTACAATGCTCTGCACGGAGCTACTCTAGCTAATTGCTCCCACTTTCAATATGTATCTAGACCGAGACTTAGAGTCATCTAGATTTAGTGTCAAAACTTGCATCGACGTAACCCTTTACGACGAACCTTTTGTCACTTCCATAATCGAGAAACATTTCCTTATTCCACTAAGGATAATTTTGACCGCTGTCCAGTGATCTACTCCTAGATCACTATTGTACTCCTTTGCCAAAATCAGTGTAGGGTATACAATAGATCTGGTACACAGCATGGCATACTTTATAGAACCTATGGCCAAGGCATAGGGAATGACTTTCATTCTCTTTCTATCTTCTGCCGTGGTCGGGCTTTGAGTCTTACTCAATTTCACACCTTGTAACACAGGCAAGAACTCTTTCTTTGACTGTTCTATTTTGAACTACTTCAAAATCTTGTTAAGGTATGTACTCATTGAAAAAACTTATCAAGCGTTTTGATCTATCTCTATAGATCTTGATGCTCAATATGTAAGCAGCTTCACCGAGGTCTATCTTTGAAAAACTTCTTTCAAACACTCCTTTATGCTTTGCAGAATAATTCTACATTATTTCCGATCAACAATATGTCATTCACATATACTTATTAGAAATGCTGTAGTGCTCCCACTCACTTTCTTGTAAATACAGGCTTCACCGCAAGTCTGTATAACACTATATTCTTTGATAAATTTATCAAAGTGTATATTCCAACTCCGAGATGCTTGCACCAGTCCATAGATGGATCGGTGGAGCTTGCATATTTTGTTAGCACCTTTAGGATTGACAAAACCTTCTGGTTGCATCATATACAACTCTTCTTTAATAAATCCATTAAGGAATGTAGTTTTGTTTATCCATTTGCCATATTTCATAAAATGCGGCAATTGCTAACATGATTCAGACAGACTTATGCATAGATACGAGTGAGAAACTCTCATCGTAGTCAACATCTTGAACTTGTCGAAAACCTTTTTGCGACAATTCTAGCTTTGTAGATAGTGACACTACTATCAACATCCGTCTTCCTCTTGAAGATCCATTTATTCTCAATGATTCGCCGATCATTGGGCAAGTCAATCAAAGTCCATACTTTGTACTTATACATGGATCTCATCTCAGATTTCATGGCCTCAAGCCATTTTGCGGAATCTGGGCTCATCATCGCTTCCTCATAGTTCGTAGGTTCGACATGGTCTAGTAACATAACCTCCAGAAGAGGATTACCGTACCACTCTGGTGCGGATCTTACTCTGCTTTACCTACGAGGTTTGATAGTAACTTGATCTGAAGTTACATGATCATCATCATTAACTTCCTCACTAATTGGTGTAGGAGTCACGGGAACAGATTTCTGTGATGAACTACTTTCCAATAAGGGAGCAGGTACAGTTACCTCATCAAGTTCTACTTTCCTCCCACTCACATCTTTCGAGAGAAACTCCTTCTCTAGAAAGGATCCATACTAAGCAACGAATGTCTTGCCTTCGGATCTGTGATAGAAGGTGTACCCAACTGTCTCCTTTGGGTATCCTATGAAGACACATTTCTCCGATTTAGGTTTGAGCTTATCAGGATGAAACTTTTTCACATAAGCATCGCAACCCCAAACTTTAAGAAACGACAACTTTGGTTTCTTGCCAAACCACAGTTCATAAGGCGTCGTCTCAACGGATTTTGATGGTGCCCTATTTAACGTGAATGTAGCTGCCTCTAATGCATAACCCCAAAACGATAGTGGTAAATTGGTAAGAGACATCATAGATTGCACTATATCCAATAAAGTACGGTTATGACGTTCGGACACACCATTATGCTGTGGTGTTCCAGGTGGCGTGAGTAGTGAAACTATTTCACATTGTTTTAACTGAAGGCCAAACTCGTAACTAAAATACTCTTCTCCACGATCAAATCGTAGAAACTTTATTTTCTTGTTATGATGATTTTCGCTTCACTCTGAAATTATATGAACTTTTCAAATGTTTCAGACTTCTGTTTCATTAAGTAGATATACCCATATCTGCTCAAATCATCTGTGAAGGTCAGAAAATAATGATACCTGCTACGAGCCTCAATATTCATCGGACCACATACATCCGTATGTATGATTTCCAACAAATCTGTTGCTCTCTCCATAGTTCCGGAGAACGACATTTTAGTCATCTTGCCCATGAGGCACGGTTCGCAAGCATCAAGTGATTCATAATCAAGTGATTCCAAAACCCCATCAGTATGGATTTTCTTCATGCGCTTTACACCAATATGACCTAAACGGCAGTGCCACAAATAGTTTGCACTATCATTATTAACTTTGCATCTTTTGGCTTCAATATTATGATTATATGTATCACTACGATCGAGAACCAACAAACCATTTTCGTTGGTGTGTATGACCATAGAAGGTTTTTATTCATGTAAACAGAACAACAATTGTTCTCTAACTTAAATGAATAACCGTATTGCAATAAACATGATCAAATCATATTCATGCTCAACGCAAACACCAAATAACACTTATTTAGTTTCAACACTAATCCCGAAAGTATAGGGAGTGTGCGATGATGATCATATCAATCTTGGAACTACTTCCAACACACATCGTCACCTCGCCTTTTACTAGTCTCTGCTTATTCTGCAACTCCTGTTTTCGAGTTACTACTCTTTAGCAACTGAACCAGTATCAAATACTGAGGGGTTGCTATAAACATTAGTAAGTACACATCAATAACATGTATATCCAATATACCTTTGTTCAGTTTGCCATCCTTCTTATCCACCAAATACTTGGGGCAGTTCCGCCTCCAGTGACCAGTCCCTTTGCAGTAGAAGCACTTAGTCTCAGGCTTAGGTACAGAATTGGGCTTCTTCACTTGAGTAGCAACTTGCTTGCCATTCTTTTTGAAGTTCCCCTTCTTCCCTTTGCCCTTTTCTTGAAACTAGTGGTCTCGTCAACCATCAACACTTGATGTTTTTCTTGATTTCTACCTTCGTCGATTTCAGCATCACGAAGAGCTCGGGAATTACTTTCGTCATCCCTTGCATACTATAGTTCATCACGAAGTTCTACTAACTTGGTGATGGTGACTAGAGAATTCTGTCAATCACTATTTTATCTGGAAGATAAACTCCCACTTGATTCAAGCGATTGTAGTACCCAGACAATCTGAGTACATGCTCACTAGTTGAGCGATTCTCCTCCATCTTTTTGCTATAGAACTTGTTGGAGATTTCATATCTCTCAACTCGGGTATTTGCTTGAAATATTAACTTCAACTCCTGGAACATCTTATATGTTCCATGACGTTCAAAACGTCTTTGAAGTCCCGATTCTAAGCTGTTAAGCATGGTGCACTAAACTATCAAGTAGTCATCATATTGAGCTAGCCAAACGTTCATAACGTCTGCATCTGCTCCTGCAATAGGTCTGTCACCTAGCGGTGCATCAAGGACATAATTTTTCTGTGCAGCAATGAGGATAATCCTCAGATCACGGATCCAATCCGCATCATTGCTACTAACATCTTTCAACATAATTTTTCTCTAGGAACATATCAAAAATAAACAGGGAAGCAACAACGCGAGCTATTGATCTACAACATAATTTGCAAAATACTATCAGGACTAAGTTCATGATAAATTTAAGTTCAATTAATCATATTACTTAAGAACTCCCACTTAGATAGACATCCCCCTAATCATCTAAGTGATTACGTGATCCAAAGCAACTAAACCATGACCGATTAACACATGAGATGGAGTAGTTTCAATGGTGAACATCACTATGTTGATCATATCTACTATATGATTCACGCTCGACCTTTCGGTCTCTGTGTTCCGAGGCCATATCTGTATATGCTAGGCTCGTCAAGTTTAACCCGAGTATTCCGCGTGTGCAACTGTTTTGCACCCGTTGTATTTGAACGTAGAGCCTATCACACCCGATTAACACGTGGTGTCTCAGCACGAAGAACTTTTGCAACGGTGCATACTCAGGGAGAACACTTTTATCTTGAAATTTTAGTGAGAGATCATCTTATAATGCTACCGTCAATCAAAGCAAGATAAGATGCATAAAGGATTAACATCACATGCAATCAATATAAGTGATATGATATGGCCATCATCATCTTGTGCTTGTGATCTCCATCTCCGAAGCACCATTATGATCACCATCGTCACCGGCTCGACACCTTGATCTCCATCGTAGTATCGTTGTCGTCTCGCCAACTTATTGCTTTTACGACTATCGCTACCGCTTAGTGATAAAGTAAAACTATTACATGGCGATTGCATCTCATACAATAAAGCGACAACCATATGGCTCCTGCCAGTTGCCGATAACTTGATTACAAAACATGATCATCTCATACAACACATTATATCACATCATGTCTTGACCATATCACATCACAGCATGCCCTGCAAAAACAAGTTAGATGTCCTCTACTTTGTTGTTGCAAGTTTTACGTGGCTGCTACGGGCTTAGCAAGAACCGTTCTTACCTACGCATCAAAACAACAACGATAGTTTGTCAAGTTGGTGCTGTTTTAACCTTCGCAAGGACCGGGCGTAGCCACACTTGGTTCAACTAAAGTGAGAGAGACAGACACCCGCCATTCACCTTTAAGCAACGAGTGCTCCGAACGGTGAAACCAGTCTCGCGTAAGCGTACGCGTAATGTCGGTCCGGGCCGCTTCATCTCACAATACCGCTGAACCAAAGTATGACATGCTGGTAAGCAGTATGACTTATATCGCCCACAACTCACTTGTGTTCTACTCGTGCATAGCATCAACGCATAAAACCAGGCTCTGATGCCACTGTTGGGAAACGTAGTAATTTCAAAAAAATTCCTACGCACACGCAAGATCATGGTGATGCATAGCAACGAGAGGGGAGAGTGTTGTCCACGTACCCTCGTAGACCGACAGCGGAAGCGTTATCACAACGCGGTTGATGTAGTCGAACATCTTCACGATCCGACCGATCAAGTACCGAACGTACGGCACCTCCGAAGTTCTACACACGTTCAGCTCGATGACGTCCCTCGAACTCCGATCCAGCCGAGTGTTGAGGGAGAGTTTCGTCAGCACGACGGCGTGGTGATGATGATGATGTTCCACCGACGCAGGGCTTCGCCTAAGCTTCGCGACGGTATTATCGAGGTGTAATCTGGTAGAGGGGGGCACCGCACACGGCTAAAATATTGTATATCAAGTGTGTTCTTAGGTGCCCCCCTGCCCCCGTATATAAAGGAGCAAGGGGAGGCCGGCTGCCTATGGGGCGCGCCAAGGAGAGGGGGGGAGTCCTCCTCCTAGTAGGAGTAGGACTCCCCTTTCCTAGTCCTACTAGGAAAAGAAGGGGGGAAGGAAAGAGAGGGAGAGGGAGAGGGAAAGGGGGCTGCGCCCCCCTCTCCTAGTCCAACTAGGAGTCCTCTAGGAGGGGGCGCACCACCTCATGGCTGCTGCCCTCTTTCTCCCCTCAAGGCCCACTAAGGCCCAATACTTCCCCGGGGGGTTCCGGTAACCCTCCGGCACTCCGGTTTAATCCGAAACTTCTCCGGAACACTTCCGGTGTCCGAATATAGTCGTCCAATATATCAATCTTTACGTCTCGACCATTTCGAGACTCCTCGTCATGTCCGTGATCACATCCGGGACTCCGAACAACCTTCGGTACATCAAATCACATAAACTCATAATATAACTGTCATCGTAACTTTAAGCGTGCGGACCCTTTGGGTTCGAGAACAATGTAGACATGACCGAGACACCTCTCCGGTCAATAACCAATAGCGGGACCTGGATGCCCATATTGGCTCCCACGTATTCTACGAAGATCTTTATCGGTCAGACCGCATAACAACATACGTTGTTCCCTTTGTCATCGGTATGTTACTTGCCCGAGATTCGGTCGTCGGTATCTCGATACCTAGTTCAATCTCATTACCGGCAAGTCTCTTTACTCGTTCCGTAATACATCATCCCGTAACTAACTCATTAGTCACAATGCTTGCAAGGCTTATAGTGATGTGCATTACCGAGTGGGCCCAGAGATACCTCTCCGACAATCGGAGTGACAAATCCTAACCTCGAAATACGCCAACCCAACAAGTACCTTTGGAGACACCTGTAGAGCACCTTTATAATCACCCAGTTACGTTGTGACGTTTGGTAGCACACAAAGTGTTCCTCCGGTAAACGGGAGTTGCATAATCTCATAGTCATAGGAACATGTATAAGTCATGAAGAAAGCAATAGCAACATACTAAACGATCGGGTGCTAAGCTGACGTAATGGGTCATGTCAATCACGTCATTCTCCTAATGAGGTGATCCCGTTAATCAAATGACAACTCATGTCTATGGCTAGGAAACATAACCATCTTTGATTAACGAGCTAGTCAAGTAGAGGCATACTAGTGACACTCTGTTTGTCTATGTATTCACACATGTATTATGTTTCCGGTTAATACAATTCTAGCATGAATAATAAACATTTATCATGATATAAGGAAATATATAATACTTTATTATTGCCTCTAGGGCATATTTCCTTCAGTTACCTCAGCTACGATCTTGTACCCTTGGGAGGGTCTTGTAGATAGTCAGGCTTCTCAGCCTTCTTCACTTGTAGTTGTCTGTACTCAAACAAGTTAAGCTTCCGCATGTGCTTGTTGCTTGTATGCTCTGTATGTTGGGTCATGAGACCCATGTTTGTAATACTTGGCTCCTCGGAGCCTAATGAATAAATACTCTGAGTCGTAGAGTCCTGTTGTGATGCCATGTTGTATTTGCACATATTGAGCATATTGTGTGTATGATTGAAATGCTTGGTATGTGTGGGATCCGACAATCTACTTGTTTATCCTTGGTAGCCTCTCTTATGGGGAAATGTAGTCTGGTGCTTCTACTGAGCCTTGGTAGTCCGCTACAGCCCGGTTTACCGGAGTCTTGCTAGCGCAGCACTACTGCTCCGGAACACCTAGACTGGCCGGCATGTGATTCACATCTTTCATGTGTCTGTCCCTTTGGGGAAATGTCACGCGGTGACTTCCGGAGTCCTGCTAGCCTGCTACAGCCGAGGTTCCCGGAGTCCTGTTAGCCCAGTTGCTACAGCCCAGATTCACACGCTGATGACCGACATGCTCGATGTTGTTTCATGTATGCCTGTCCCCATAAGTTAGTGCCACTTTGGATTCATGACTAGTCATGTCGGCCCGGGTTCTCTGTCATATGGATGCTAGCGACACTATCATATACGTGAGCCAAAAGGCGCAACGGTCCCGGGCCAGGTATGGCGACACCCGTGGGAATACCGTGCATGAGGCCGCAAAGTGATATGAGGTGTTACATGCTAGATCGGTGTGACTTAGGATCGGGGTCCTAACAATTCGGCTCCTAAGGAGAGTAACAGAAAGAGTCGGGGATCGTCCGGTGCACAACCGGACGTACTGATGGGCCTTTTGGAGCAAGCGGCTATCTCAGAGGAGCATCGTACCTTAATGGGTACGGTGGTTGAGAAGGTTTCATTTGCCAAATGTGGGTTGCATGAGGCTTTTACGAGCCTGCTAAGATGTTTTGGGGTACGCGAGGTAATATAAAAATGGATGGTACCGCACACGCTAGGTGTGCTCTATACAGATAGTAGCCCCTGAGACTCTGATTGCTGTCCAGAGGCGGCAAACAGAGGATCATAGTCCCAGGTAATGATCGTGCTGCTTTCATGTGCAAGCGGCTGGCCGGACTGCTGAGTTTGCCGAACTGAGGCGGCAGCTTGACGCGGCAGATGCCGACATCGTGCTTGTGAACAAGCGGCTTGACGAGGCACAGGGTATGTATTTTCGGGTGGTCAACAAATATTAAGAGGAGCATGATGCTAGTATCTATAATATGCTGTGACTGCAAATGGAGCTGCCGCCGTGGAGACCCTTCGGACGGAACTTGCCTGAGCCAAGGAACAAGCCAGGAGAAGTGATGCGGCCGCCCTAAAGGCGGCCGAAGAGTTAAGGGCCGAATAGGCTGCTCATCGCCAGAGCGAAGATAAAATAGCCAAGATGGCTGTTGAGCTGAAAGATGTTGTCGGCCGATATGAGCTTCTTGAAACGAAAAGCCAAGCGAAAGCAGCTGACCTGAAGAAGGCCATGGAAGCAGCCAAGGAAACCCGCTCTAAAATCAGAGCGGCGAAGGAGGAGCTCCGTCAAGCCGGAGATATCACGGCTGGGAAGCCCTTTTTGTTGCGGACGAAGTTCGGAGATCCGAAGTATGCCCCTCTGGATCAATTATGGAGTGCTGCAGACGCGTACTTGGACTTGGCAATGAGTGCTGCTGATGCGACTGAGTTTTTCAAAGACCAGAAAGATCAGGAAGTGGAAAGGTTGTTCTGGTCGCAGTTCAGTGCTCTAACGCGTCCGCTGTGGCTAAATGAATAAATGGCCGAGTGGGCCGAGCTCCATAGGTTGTTCGGACTTGCCATGAGGTCTGTCGTGGATCATCTTTGGCCGAAGGGACCGAGGCCGAACAGTTATTTTGGTTTAGTGCAACGATTCCTTGGTGCTGTGCCGCATATCGACGCTGTAAAGAGGTCGGCGTGCATAGAGGGTGCACGGATGGCTCTTGCCCGTGTTAAGACATACTGGGCAGAGCTGGAGGCCACCGCTATTGCAACCCGGGGTCCGGCCGTAGGCCAGATCTAGGCCGAGCACTATTTTGAAGAAGTCCTAGAAGCCGCTCGTTTAATAGAGGCTCAGTGGTCGAAGAGTATCATGTTTGTGTGACATTTATCCCAATTGTAAAAACAATGCTATTTGGATTATAAAGGCTGTGTTTATACTTTTGCCTGAAAGTATTATAATGCCTCCTGTGTGGCCGTTTATGTATGTATATAACCTGAAAGTTTGCAGTCGTCGGCTTCAGCCCCCCAGCATATAATGTGGGGGTGTTCAGAAAAGCGCGTATTCACACTTGATCCAACGTCTTGGTCCATTAAGGAGGTGATAGCGTGGCGAACAAGGCAATCAGACTATATAGCTTTAACACTTTCACTTAGCCAAAGGAGTTTGACGGTGGGGCTACTATATAGCCCCTGGTACTTCCGCGCTCATCCGAATACGGTGCACGTACATACATGACCGGAAACCGGTCCTTCGTTAATGTGGAGGAATCGCGAGGATTCCGCTGAGTCATCGAGTGGTTGACCAGTCTCGCGCTTTATCATGACAGTCAGTTTTCGGCTTGCTCTACTGAGGTGCTCATCCAGATGAACCAGGGCACAATCGCAGTAGTTCTCCCGGCGCCACCTTAGCCGATAGAGCAGAACGTAAGGTAGCAAATCACAGGAACCGGGCAAACCCAACTATTGACCAAAGACATGATTCGGAGCTGATGCATATAAGGCTGAGTAACGCCCTCGATAATGAGCCATGAATTTCCAGGTACGTGCATTAATCTGACGTGACGAAATGCCAATAACGCCAGCATCCCTCTCGGCTGTGTTGAGTATCCGGAGGGTGTGAAGCAATAAGAGACAGTAAAAAAGGTTTACACAGGGTCTTAATCTAAAAAGAAACCTTTGAGCGCGGCCCTGCTGCACGTCTGCGCCTGTGTCTCCGTTGTGCCGTATCCTGGAAGGGTGTAGCACGATGATCATCTGTAAAAGAGAAAAAACCCAGGTGAAAGTCTTCGTGCGAAAAATTGGTTATTCTTAATGAACCATTAAAATGCAATCTAAATAGGGTCAGGCCGAACTGTAGCCCTTTTTACATGCAGGAAGCCCCTAGCATCACCTATGGGGGTATATCTATCGACCCAATCTCAGGTTTATCTGAGCTGTTACAGCTAGTGGTGCGCCGGACTCGTCGAACCGTGTCCGTGGTCTTGACGACCGATCATTTCTTCTAGTTGGAGAGGCCGTTCAGTGATTGGCTGCTAGAGCCGCCACATATTTCTCCGTACGTGAGGAAAGCTCTGTGTTTCCGCTGACTATGATGATGCCACGTGGACCGGGCATCTTGAGCTTGAGATAAGCGTAATGCGGTACTGCCTTGAAACGAGCGAAGTCCGTTCTTCCAAGTAGTGCGTGATAGCCGCTTCGGAATGGAGCGATGTCAAAGGTTAATTCGTCACTTCGAAAGTTGTCGGGAGAACCGAATACAACCTCTAAAACTAGAGAGCCCGTGCAGCGGGCCTCTGGGCCTGGTATTACTCCTTTAAAGGTAGTATTTCTTTGGCTTATTCTTGTCGGGTCTATCCCCATTTTGAGGACGGTGTCCTGATATATCAGATTAAGACTATTGCCACCGTCCATAAGGACTCGGGTGAGGTGGTATCCGTCAATTATTGGGTCTAGCACCAAGGCAGCAGATCCTCCATGCCGTTTACTAGTCGGGTGATCCCTGCGATCAAAAGTGATTGGGCAGGCCGACCAAGGGTTGAACTTGGGGGTGACGTGCTCCACGGCGTATATGCCTCGGGGTGCACGCTGGCGCCTCCTCTTCGGTATGTGAGTTGCGTAAATCATGTTCAATGTTTTGACCTCTGGTGGGAATTTTTTCTGTCCCCCAGTGTCTCCCTCCCCTTATGTTTGACGTTTAGCTTGCCGGCATACTTGAAGACCCAGCATTCTCTGTTGGTGTGATTTGCGGGTTTGTCGGAGGTGCCATGAATCTGACATAATATGTCTAGAATCTTGTTTAGGCTGGACGGTCCATCTCTGCTGCCTTTAAATGGCTTTTTCCATTGACCGGGTCGAGAGCCCCTGAATCCGGCGTTTACCGCCGTGTTATCTGGGTTGTCTTCGTTGTTTCAACGCTTGCTTTTATTGCGTCACAGTTTCGCGTTGCCATCCCTGACTTCCGATGTGCCTGGGTTGCTGGTGCCACTACGGGCTAGCCAGCTATCTTTGCCCGCGCAAAAGTGGGTCATAAGGCTTGTTAGGGTTGTCATTGTCCTCGGTTTTTCTTGGCCGAGGTGTCTGGCGAGCCATTTGTCCCGGACACTATGTTTGAAAGCCACTAAGGCTTCGGCATCTGGGCAGTCGACGATTTGATTCTTCTTCGTGAGAAATCTGTTCCAAAGCTTTCGGGTTGACTCTTCGGGCTATTGAATTATGTGACTTAAATAGTGTGCGTCTGGAGGTCGGACATAGGTCCCTTGAAAATTGGCCCTAAAAGCGTCCTCAGGCTCTTCCCAGCTTCCAATTGAGTTTTTGGGGAGGCTTTTCAGCCAGTGCCGACTTGGTCCTTTCAACTTGAGGGGCAGGTATTTGATGGCGTGGAGATCATCTCCGCGAGCCATGTGGATGTGAAGGATAAAGTCCTCGATCCAGACCCCAGGGTCTGTCATTCCGTCGTATGCCTCTATGTTTACAGGTTTAAATCCCTCTGGAAATTCGTGGTCCAGCACCTCATCGGTGAAGCATAGGGGGTGCACGGCACCCCTGTATTTGGATGTGTCATGGCATTCTTCCGACGGTTGTAGCGTTTGGTTTTGATTCCGAGCTATTATTTGGTCAGTATAGTCGTTTGGGCGGCCATGATTCTGTGCCGGAGCGCGCTTCCTAGATCCGTAGATGGACCTGGCCAAACCGGCTTTTTTGAGCAGGTCTTCACGTAAATCATGTGCTGACTTGTGTGCGACATCGTTAGCCGCCCTGTCGCGGCCAAGGGGTGGTCGATCCGGCTGATCGGCCGTTTTATTTTTCGGCTGAATTGGCTCTAAAGCCTCGTCGTCGAATTCAGGCAACAGCTTGCGCTTGGGATAGCTCTTTGTGTAGCGACTACCACTGTACTTTTCTTCAGTATCAAGAACTTTATTCCATCTGCTGTTGAGCGTATTCTGCGCGGCCTTAAGCCTTTGCTTCTACTTCTTCAGGCTCCTCGTGGTGGCAATAAGCCTTCTATGGAGGTTCTCTTGTTCCAAGTGCCTTTCCGAGATGATGTGTGCATCGTCGTCCGGACTGTTCTCCTCTCCGGAGACAGGTTGATGAGCATTACCCTCGGCGTCGTCGTGATCGAACAGTGGTTCTGTACTATATTCGCCGTCCGCTGGCTCATCCTGCTCCATTGCTGGGTCCATGTGGTCGTCGTTTCCTTTTGAGTCGACCGGGGTATTATTCTTTCTTGCGCTGTTATCGCCGTTTTTGCTGAGGCGGGATTTGGAGCGGCACCTACGTCGTCGCTTTGGTTGCTTCTCGAGGGGACTATCCTTCGCTGCTTCCTCCCGTTCCTCGTCATTGTTTTCTTTGGGTGTATCCACCATGTATATATCGTGTGATGAAGTGGCTGTCCAGCGCCCTGTGGACGGTGGTTCCTGTTTCTCTCCTGCATGGTCATCCATACCGTCGATGTCTTCGGAGTCGAAATCGAGCATGTCGGTTAAGTCGTCGAAAGTGGCTATTAAGTGGGTGGTGGGTGGGGAATGAATTTCTTCCTCGTCCGCTTCCCACTCAAGCCGGACATAGTTAGGGCAAGGGTCTCCTGACAAGGAGAGAGACCTCAATGAATTTAGCACGTCGCCCAAGGGCGAGTGCTGAAACATGTCCGCGGAGGTAAACTCCATGATCGGTGCCCAATCAGATTCGATAGGCACGGAAGCAGGCGGTTCGGAGCCCGTGACCGGGGACGAATCCAAGGGTCCGGCAACACAGGTCTCATAGGAGGTGAAGTCAGTATTCGGCTCTATCGCCGCTGAGTGTGCGGCCTCCGTGGCGGGGTCCTCGGATGGCACGATCTGATCCGGATTGACGGCCGGAGTAGCCACAGGTGTGATCTCCCGAACACCGTCCGACAGCAGAGCTAAGTCATGCTCGTCGTGACTGTGCGGTGCACCTGACATGGGCTCAAATCCGTCGAAGATCAAGTCTCCGCGGATGTCGGCAGTATAGTTCAAGCTTCCAAACCTGACCTGATGGCCAGGGGCGTAGCTCTCGATCTGCTCCAGATGGCCAAGCGAGTTGGCCGGCGGTACGAAGCCGCCGAACACGAAGATCTGTCCGGGGAGAAAAGCCTCACCCTGGATCGCATCGTTGCCGATGATCGAAGGAGCCATCAAGCCTTTATCGTGACGGCACAGTGGAACTCTCAATGAAACCACCAATCTCGGTGTCAAAACCGGCGGATCTCGGGTAGGGGGTCCCAAACTATGCGTCTAAGGCGGATGGTAACAGGAGGCGGGGACACAATGTTTACCCAGGTTCGGGCCCTCTCGATGGAGGTAATACCCTACTTCCTGCTTGATTGATCTTGATGATATGAGTATTACAAGAGTTGGTCTACCACGAGATCGTAGAGGCTAAACCCTAGAAGCTAGCCTATGATTATGATTGTTGTTGTCCTACGGACTAAACCCTCCGATTTATATAGACATCGGAGGGGGCTAGGGTTACACAGAGTCGGTTACAAGGGAGGAGATCTACATATCTGAATTGCCAAGCTTGCCTTCCACGCAAAGGAGAGTCCCACCCGGACACGGGACGAAGTCTTCAATCTTGTATCTTCATAGTCCAACAGTCCGGCCAAAGTATATAGTCCGGCTATCTGAGGACCCCCTAATCCAGGACTCCCTCAGTCGTCCCAGGGGGCTCGGTAGAAAAGTACTTGCCGGGACCTGATTTCCTCCGCTTGTTCTGCCCAATTGATGGTTCGACGGAAGGCTGAGTTAACCAAAGCAAAAAGGTACCTGGTTCCATAGGTAGCTTGAATGCGGCACGCTTCGACAGGTAATTGGCGATGTCGTTCTCCGCTCTGGGAACGTGCTCCGCTTGGATACCGTCAAAGCATTCCTCCAGCTTCCACACTTCATCTACGTAGGCCTCCATTAATGGGCTCTGGTAATCCTTCTTGACTTGTCTAACAACAAGCTGCGAGTCACACCTGACGATGAGCTTCTTAACCCCAAGGTCTGTCGCGATCCTGAGACCAGCAGGCAGCCCCTCGTACTCCACACTGTTGTTGGTGGACATCTCCCTAGGAAAGTGCATCTGGACCACATACTTGAGGTGCTCTCCAGTGGGTGCGACGAGCACCCCCCGGCACCGACGCCTTGCAGGGAGAAAACCCCATCAAAGTACATGATCCAGTCGCGGTCTGCTTCCTTGCCGGGGAGAGCGGTCTCCTGGATTTCTTCGTCGGGCGTTGAGGTCCACTCTGCAATGAACTCCGCCAAGACTCTGCTCTGGATTGTCGAGGTACTTTCAAACTTCAAACCAAAACTTGACAACTCCAAGGCCCATTCCACAATCCTTCCGGTTGCATCTGGGTTATGCAGTATCCGTTGCAACGGGAGGCGGGTGACGACAGTGATCTCGTCGCCACTGCCTCCTCGTCGACCTCCCTCTGTGCCACTAGTGCGGCGCTGACCACTTGATTCGTCACTGCTAGATACAGCAGCAACGGCTCTTGTGGTTTAGGCGCAACCAGTATTGGCGTGGAGGAAAGGTATTTCTTCAGATCCTGCAAAGCCGCCTCGGCTTCTGGGGTTGATGTCTACTATGCAACCTTCTTCTTGTAGACGTTGTTGGGCCTCCAAGTGCAGAGGTTTGTAGGACAGTAGCAAATTTCCCTCAAGTGGATGATCTAAGGTTTATCAATCTGTGGGAGGCGTAGGATGAAGATGGTCTCTCTCAAGCAACCCTGCAACCAAATAACAAAGAGTCTCTTGTGTCCCCAACACACCCAATACAATGGTAAATTGTATAGGTGCACTATTTCGGCGAAGAGATGGTGATACAAGTGCAGTATGGATGGTAGATATGAGTATTTGTAATCTGAAAATATAAAAACAGCAAGGTAACTAATGACAAAAGTGAGCGTTAACGGTATTGCAATGCTAGGAAACAAGGCCTAGGGTTCATACTTTCAATAGTGCAAGTTCTCTCAACAATAATAACATAATTGGATCATATAAATATCCCTCAACTTGCAACAAAGAGTCACTCCAAATTCACTAATAACGGAGAACAAACGAGGAGATTATTGTAGGGTACGAAACCACCTCAAAGTTATCCTTTCCGATCAATCCATTGGGTTATTGCTATAAGTGTCACAAACATCCCTAGAGTTCATAGTAAAATAACACCTTAAGACACACATCAACCAAAACCCTAATGTCACCTAGATACTCCAATGTCACCTCAAGTATCCGTGGGTATGATTATACGATATGCATCACACAATCTCATATTCATCTATTCAACCAACACATAGAACCTCAAAGAGTGCCCCAAAGTTTCTACCGGAGAGTGAAGACGAAAACGTGTGCTAACCCCTATGCATAGGTTCATGGGCGGGACCCGCAAGTTGATCACCAAAACATACATCAAGTAGATCACGTGAATATCCCATTGTCACCACAGATAAGCACGGCAAGACATACATCAAGTGTTCTCAAATCCTTAAAGACTCAATCCGATAAGATAACTTCAAAGGGAAAACTCAATCCATTACAAGAGAGTAGAGGGGGAGAAACATCATAAGATCCAACTACAATAGCAAAGCTTGCGATACATCAAGATCGTATCACCTCAAGAACACGAGAGAGAGAGAGATCAAACACATAGCTACTGGTACATACCATCAGCCGCGAGGGTGAACTACTCCCTCCTCGTCATGGAGAGCGCTGGGATGATGAAGATGGCCACCGGTGAGGGATCCCCCTCCGGCAGGGTGCCGGAACAGGGTCCCGATTGGTTTTTGGTGGCTACAAAGGCTTTCGGCGGCGGAACTCCCGATCTATTCTGTTCCCCGAAGGTTTTAGGGTGTATGAGAATATATAGGCGAAATAAGTCGGTAAGGGGAGCCACAAGGGGCCCACGAGGGTGGAGGGCGTGCCCAGGGGGGTGGGCGCGCCCCCTGCCTCGTGCTCTCCTCGTTGATCCCCTGACGTGCACTCCAAGTCTCCCGTATTGCTTTCTTTCCAAAAATAACTTTTCCGAAGGTTTCATTCCGTTTGGACTCCGTGTGATATTCCTTTTCTGCGATACACTGAAACAAGGGAAAAAACAGGAACTGGCACTGGGCTCTGGGTCAATAGGTTAGTCCCAAAAGTAATATAAAAGTGCATAGTAAAGCCCATAAAACATCCAAGATGGATAATATAATAGCATGAATACTTCATAAATTATAGATACGTTGGAGATGTATCAGCATCCCCAAGCTTAATTCCTGCTCGTCCTCGAGTAGGTAAATGATAAAAGAAATAATTTATGAAGTGTGAATGCTAGCAGGTGCATAAGTTTGATCAATGATAATTTCAATCACCTTTTCTAGCATCATTATATGTCATAACAGTAGCTCAACTCATAGAACTTTGCATGATCAAGTAACAAACTATTCACAAACTATTCACATGATCATAAACTTTCTTGAAAACTAACAAACTATGTTCTCAGTCATCAAACAATTACAATTCATCTTATTTTCAGGAAGAGTCTATGTCAGAGCTTTGATTCAGCAAACTTCACATACTCAACTATCATTTAGTCTTCCATGATTGCTACCACTCAAAGCATATTTTTAGAACAAATGGTATTCATCGAACACAGAGAAAGATAGGGGCTTAATGTTTCGCCTCCCAACCTTTTACCTCAAGGGTAATGTCAACAGTAATAATTCATGCTCAAATATATTTGAACGGCCATATATGCTTAGATCTTTCTATTACATGATGCTTGCCAACTAAAGAGTAGGTTGGAAAGAGAACGAATACTACTGACTCTTGCATAAAAGTAAAAGATAGGCCCTTGGCAGAGGGAAGCAGGGATTTGCAGAGGTGCCAGAGCTCGAAGCAAAAACAGAGATGAAAATAATTTTCAGAGGTATGCTTTGATTGTCAACATAACGACCAAGAGTTCCCAATATCTTCCATACTACATACATTATAGGCGGTTCCCAAACAGAAAGGTAAAGATTTTTACTCCCCCTCCGCCAACAATCATCAATCCATGGCTTGCTCGAAACAACGGGTGCCTCCAACTAACATCAATCCTGGGGGAGTTTTGTTTGCAATTATTTTTGATTTGATTTCGATCTTTTGATCATGGGACTGGGCATCCCAGTTACCAGCCATTTTCTCATGAATGATGAGCGGAGTCCACTCATCGTGAGAATAACCCACCTAGCATGGAAGATACTGCTAGCCCCTAGCCGCTACATGAGCGATTCGGGCATACAAAACAGATTATTATTTGAATGGTTAGAGTTTGGCACATGCAAATTTACTTGGAACGACAGGTAAATACCGCATATAGGTAGATATGGTGGACACTCATGGAAGAAACTTGGTTCAAGGATTTTGGATGCACAAGCAGTATTCCCGCTTAGTACATATATTTTGGCTAGCAAAGGATTCTAAATAGCAAGCACCACATGTTAGAGGATCCATAACAATATAACTTCTATACAAATATACCCAAGCATAACTCATTATGTTGTCTTCCTTCTCCAACTTCAACTAATTTGCTCAGGTTTGAAAATGATTAATGGGGATCACAATCATAGAAGATGTCCAAGATAGTATATTTATATGTGAAATCTCTCTTCCTTCAATATTCTTTCATGAATTGTTCAAGTGACCAATACAATGTTTGCTAACCTTCAATAAATTTACCACCTCTACTTATTATATGTGAAGGCCTTACTCCCCATGGGAAAGGCATATGAAACATATATAATTTCAGATTTATGACATTCAAATCATTCAACCATTTACTCATAGGATATAAGTGAAGCATACGAGTAAATGACAAACTACTCCAAAATGATATGAGTGAAGATCAATGAGTAGTTAAATAATTATATAGCTTTGTGAAGACTCTCTCTCTCTCATTTAAGAATTTCAGATCTTGGTATTTTATTCAAACATCAAGCAAAGCTAAAGAAAATAAAATGATGCTCCAAGCAAAACACATATCATGTGGTGAATAAAAATATAGCTCCAAGTAAAGTTACCGATGAACGAAGACGAAAGAGGGGATGCCAACCGGGGCATCCCCAAGCTTAGGCTCTTGGTTGTCCTTGAACATTACCTTGGGGTGCCTTGGGCATCCCCAAGCTTAGGCTCTTGCCACTCCTTATTCCATAGTCCATCGAATCTTCAACCAAAACTTGAAAACTTCACAACACAAAACTCAACAGAAAACTCGTAAGCTCCGTTAGCGAAAGAAAACAAAACACCACTTCAAGGTAATGTAATGAACTCATTATTTATTTATATTGGTGTTAAATCTACTGTATTCCAACTTATCTATGGTTTATAAACTATTTTACTAGCCATAGGTTCATCAAAATAAGCAAACAACACACGAAAAACAGAATCTGTCAAAAACAGAACAGTATGTAGTAATCTGTAACTAACGTATACTTCTGGAACTCCAAAAATTCTGAAATAAATTGGTGGACCTGAGGAATTTGTCTAGTAATCATTTTCAAAAATAATAAACTAAATATCACTCTCCAGTAAAAAGTTTTAGCTAATCTCGTGAGCGCTAAAGTTTCTGTTTTTTACAGCAAGATCATAAAGACTTCACCCAAGTCTTCCCAAAGGTTCTACTTGGCACAAACACTAATTAAAACATAAAACGACATCTAAACACAGGCTAGATGGATTATTTATTACTAAACTGAACCAAAAAGCAATAAAATAAAATAAATTTAGGTTGCCTCCCAACAAGCGCTATCGTTTAACGCCCCTAGCTAGGCATGATGATTTCAATGATGCTCACATAAAAGATAAGAATTGAAACATAAAGAGAGCATCAAGAAGAATATGACTAGCACATTTAAGTCTAACCCACTTCCTATGCATAGGGATTTTGTGAGCAAACAACTTATGGGAACAATAATCAACTAGCATAGGATGGCAAAACAAGCATAACTTCAAAACTTTAAGCACATAGAGAGGAAACTTGATAATATTGCAATTCCTACAAGCATATATTCCTCCCTTATAATAATTTTCAGTAGCATCATGAATGAATTCAACAATATAACCAGCACCTAAATCATTCTTTTCATGATCTACTTGCATAGAAATTTTATTACTCTCCACATAAGCAAATTTATTCTCATGAATAGTGGTGGGAGCAAACTCAACAAAATAACTATCATGTGATTGAAAATTGAAAGCAAGATGACAAGTTTCATGGTAATCATTATTCTTTATAGCATACGTGTCATCACAATAATCATCATAGATAGGAGGCATGCTTTCATCATAGTAAATTTGCTCATCAAAGCTTGGGAGACAAAAAATATCATCTTCATCAAACATAGCTTCCCCAAGCTTGTGGCTTTGCATATCATTACCATCATGGGTATTGAAAGAATTCAAACTAACAACATTGCAATCATGCTCATCATTCACATATTTAGTGCCAAATATTTTAATGCGTTCTTCCTCTAACAATTGAGCACAATTTTCCTTTCCATCATACTCACGAAAGATATTAAAAAGATGAAGCGTATGAGGCAAACTCAATTCCATTTTTTCGTAGTTTTCTTTTATAGACTAAACTAGTGATAAAACAAGAAACTAAAAGATTCGATTGCAAGATCTAAAGATATATCTTCAAGCACTCACCTCCCCGGCAACGGCGCCAGAAAAGAGCTTGATGTCTACTACGCAACCTTCTTCTTGTAGACGTTGTTGGGCCTCCAAGTGCAGAGGTTTGTAGGACAGTAGCAAATTTTCCTCAAGTGGATGACCTAAGATTTATCAATCCGTGGGAGGCGTAGGATGAAGATGGTCTCTCTCAAGCAACCCTGCAACCAAATAACAAAGAGTCTCTTGTGTCCCCAACACACCCAATACAATGGTAAATTGTATAGGTGCACTAGTTCGGCGAAAAGATGGTGATACAAGTGCAATATGGATGGTAGATATGAGTATTTGTAATCTGAAAATATAAAAACAGCAAGGTAACTAATGATAAAAGTGAGCGTAAACGGTATTGCAATGCTAGCAAACAAGGCCTAGGGTTCATACTTTCACTAGTGCTAGTTCTCTCAACAATAATACAATAAATTGGATCATATAAATATCCCTCAACTTGCAACAAAGAGTCACTCCAAAGTCACTAATAGCGGGGAACAAACGAGGAGATTATTGTAGGGTACGAAACCACCTCAAAGTTATTCTTTCCGATCAATCCATTGTGCTATTCCTATAAGTGTCACAAACAGCCCTAGAGTTCGTAGTAAAATAACACCTTAAGACACACATCAACCAAAACCCTAATGTCACCTAGATACTCCAATGTCACCTCAAGTATCTGTGGGTATGATTATACAATATGCATCACACAATCTCAGATTCATCTATTCAACCAACACATAGAACCTCAAAGATTGCCCCAAAGTTTCTACCGGAGAGTCAAGACGAAAACGTGTGCCAACCCCTATGCATAGGTTCATGGGCGGAACCCGCAAGTTGATCACCAAAACATACATCAAATAGATCACGGGAATATCCCATTGTCACCACAAATAAGCACGTCAAGACATACATCAAGTGTTCTCAAATCCTTAAAGACTCAATCCGATAAGATAACTTCAAAGGGAAAACTCAATCCATTACAAGAGAGTAGAGGGGGAGAAACATCATAAGATCCAACTACAATAGCAAAGCTCGCGATACATCAAGATCGTATCACCTCAATAACACGAGAGAGAGAGAGAGAGAGAGAGAGAGAGAGAACAAACACATAGCTACTTGTACATACCCTCAGCCCCGAGGGTGAACTACTCCCTCCTCGTCGTGGAGAGTGCCGGGATGATGAAGATGGCCACCGGTGAGGGATCCCCACTCCGGCAGGGTGCCGGAACAGGGTCCCGATTGGTTTTTGGTGGCTACAGAGGCTTGCGGCGGCAGAACTCCCGATCTATTCTGTTCCCGGAAGGTTTTAGGGTATATGGGGATATATAGGCGAAATTAGTTGGTAAGGGGAGCCACGAGGGGCCCACAAGGGTGGAGGGCGCGCCCAGGGGAGTAGGCGCTCCCCCCTGCCTCGTGCTCTCCTCGTTGATCCCCTGATGTGCACTCCAAGTCTCCCGTATTTCTTTCTTTCCAAAAATAACTTTTCCGAAGGTTTCATTTCGTTTGGACTCCGTTTGATTTTGCTTTTCTGCAAAACACTGAAACAAGGGAAAAACAAGAACTGGCACTGGGCTCTGGGTCAATAGGTTAGTCCCAAAAGTAATATAAAAGTGCATAGTAAAGCCCATAAAACATCCAAGATGGATAATATAATAGCATGAATACTTCACATATTATAGATACGTTGGAGACGTATCAGGGGTTCACTCCATTGGGCCCGCCTTCTTCAAGATTTTGAAGAAGGGAAGGGCATGCTCGGCGGACTTGGAGATGAATCGGCTCATGGCGGCAACGCAGCCAGTGAGCCGACGCACATCTTTGATCCGCATGGGCGCCTCAATCTGCTCAATAGCTTTGATTTTGTCTGGGTTTGCCTCGATCCCGTGCTACGACATGAATAATCCGAGAAGCTTGCTGGACGGAACGCCGAAGACACACTTCTCAGGGTTCAGCATAAGGTTGATCTTGCGCAGGTTGGCAAATGTCTCTTCCAGATCTTGCACAAGAGATGCCCCGTCCTTGGTTTTGACCACTATGTCATCCATGTATGCCTCCATATTTGTATGGAGCTGGGGTTCAAAACCAATCTGGACTGCTCTTGCAAATGTCGAGCCAGCACTCTTCAACCCGAAAGGCATCCGTAAAAAGCAATACGTACCACATGGGGTGATGAATGTTGTCTTCTCTTCATCCTATCTTGTCATGAAGATTTGGTGGTAGCCTGAGTAGGCGTCGAGGAATGATAACAGATCACACCCGGCCGTGGAGTCAACAATCTGGTCGATGCGCGGCAACGGGAAGGGGTCCTTAGGACAAGCCTTATTGATATCTGTGTAATCAATACACAGCCTCCACTTCCCATTCGCCTTGCGCACCACTACCGGATTGGCCAACCACGTCGGGTGGAGCACTCCTCTCACCAAACCCGCCGCTTCCAACTTCCTGATCTCCTCTATGAGGAACTCCTGCCTCTCCAGAGCCTGCTTTCTGACCTTCTGCTTGACGGGCCGCGCATGAGGGCAGACAGCTAGGTGGTGCTCAATCACCTTCCTGGGAACACCGGGGATGTCAGATGCTTGCCATGCAAACACGTCAACATTTGCCCGCGGGAAGGTGACGAGCGCGCCTTCCTATTTGCTGTCGAGGGTGGAGCCTATGGTGAAGGCCCCTCCCATGCCGTCCTCCCTGGTGGACACCTTCTTGGTCTGCGGTGGCTCGGCTCTGAATTTCTTGCTCTTGCCGGTAGAGCTCTCTGGCACGTCCTCGATGGTAGCGCAGCACTCCGAAGAGGTGTGCTTGCCGGAGTGGGTGCGAGAGGTCTTGCCGGGCTTCTTCTTCCCTCCCGGGCCTTCAGCGGCAGGAGCAGGTGCCTTGACGGCAGCTGCTGCAACTGCTTCCCGGTAGAATTGGTCGGCGCAAATCAGCGCGTCCTTCTTGTCGGAGGGGACGGAGATGATGGTCAACGGCCCGGGCATCTTTAGCATGTTGTAGGCGTAGTGTGATGTCGCCATGAACTTGGCTAGTGTCGGGCGGCCGAGGATCCCGTTGTAGGGCCAGGGGATCTTGGCCACGTCGAAGATGATCCTTTCCGTCCTGTAGTTCAACTCTCCTCCAAACGTCACGGGCAGTGTGACCTTCCCCTTCGGCTGGCTCCTCCCCAGATTGACCCCTTGAAACGTGTCCGTTTCCTCGAGGTCTCCATCAGGAATTTGCAGCCTTTTGATCACGACGGGCGAGATCAAGTTCAAGCCGGCCCCACCGTCAACCAACATCTTGTTCACCTTGAGGCTGCGTATCGTTGGTGAGACCAACAATGGCAAACACCCGACCGCGGTTGTGCGGTCAGGGTGGTCCTCGGCGTCAAAGATGAGGGGCGTGCTGGACCACTTCAGCGGCTTCTGAGCATCGAACGACGGTTCCGCTGCTGTAATCTCACGCGCCCACTCCTTGAGCTGGCGGTGAGAAGTATGCAGCGAGGCACCACCATCGACGCACATGGCCTTCGTAGCCTTCTGGAACTCTTGCTCATCGGACTCATCGTCCTCGTCGCGATCATCGTCTTCTTGTTTCTTGTCACGGCCCCGGGCGAGCCTCTCTTGCTGGTCGTCCTTGCCGGGGCGGCTTCCTTGGCCGCCACGCTTCTTGCCGGATCCCTCGGCACTGTCCTGACCCTTCTCCTTGTCCCGCCTTTCATACTCGGCCTTTTGCTTCTCAGCAAGCAGCTCGACTTGTCGGCAGTTCTAGAGGTCGTGGCCCTTGGTGCGGTGGATCTTGCAGTACTGCTTGCCGGAGCCCCCGGCTTATCGGCAGCTTCTAATGCCCGGCAGGTGGCGCACCTGGCGATCTCCTTGCCGGGGCCGTCTGCCTTGACCTTCTTGGCAGCACCGGTGTCGTCAGACCCCTCGGTGGCAAGTACGGCCTTGCCCTTGCGTTTCTTGTTGCGACGCCGGCCCTTCTTCGTCGGGGTGGCGGCGTCTTCGTCGGTAGAGTCGGTTTCCGTACCGGCGTCTTCGCCGGGGTACTTCCTTCCCTCTTCAGCCCGGGCGCATCTATCGGCCAGAATGTAGAGCTCGGCCACATCCTTAACCTTGTTCATCGCCAGCTCTTCGCGCATCTTGCGGTTGCGCACGTTCTGATGGAACGCGCTGATCACAGCGGCGGGATGAACGTCGGGGATGTTGTACTGCACCCGGCTGAATCTCTGGATGTACTTGCGCAGGGGTTCCCCTTCCTTCTAGCGAATGATATGCAGATCACTGGCCTGGCCATGAGCTTGGTGGCCTCTCGTGAAGGCGCCAACGAACTCATGGCACAGATCCGACCAAGAAGAAATGGAGTCCGCCGACAAGTGCATCAACCAAGACATAACATTGGGCTTCAGCGCCAGCGGGAAATAATTGGCAAGCACCTTGTCGTCGCGAGCTCCGGCAGCCTGCATCGTGATGGTGTAGATGCTGAGGAACTCGGACGGATGGGTCTTGCCAGTGTACTTCTCGCCAACGTCGGGCTTGAACGTGCGGTGGGACGGCCACTGGAACTGCCGCATCTCGCGGGTAAAGGCCAGGCAGCCCACCTCGTAAGGTAGGCCGCCGGAGCCCCCCGGTGTTGGGTGGTCCATTGCGGGTCCCGCCCGTTTGTCCGACTAGTGGCGTGTATCGCGCCGGCGCTCGGTAGTGGTTCGAGCATCTTCGTGAGCTCGTTCTTGAAGAACTTGGCGCTGGTCACGGTGGGTCTGCGGGTCGGACGACGCTATAGAGATGTTATCACAAGCGTCGTCATGACGGGCCGGCGCCCGCGGCGGCTAGCGAGGAGGAGGAGAGTGCACCGTGACCGCAGCACCCCTGGTCCTCCCAGCGCTGGCATGGGGTGGCTCGATGGAGCGCCAGCCCGATGGTCCCGCCGGTCGTGGATCGTCTTTGTTGGCGACGGCGACACTCGTCGAGCTTCTCCGCAGCAGGAGGGAAGTCGAGGAGTAGCTGCACGCGCCAAAGCTTCTGCTGGCGTGGGCGGCGGCGACAGCTGCGTGGACCGTGGCGCGCTTCGACATGTAACCACGTTAGAAGGAGCTCCATCACGACCCAGTGGTTGCGCGCCATTTTTGCCAGCACTTCGGCGGGCATGATGAACTCCTTCGTCCTACGGACGATGCACAGGGCTCTTCCCACGGCGGTGCCCAGGGTCACCGGCGTGGTGACGCTGCTCGTCGCGCACACCATGGGAAGAGCGCGCAGTGGTCGCTGGCGTGGGTGTCTTGGAGGTTGCTGCGCCACCCATGGGTGGCACAACGACACTCCTGGAGGGCCCCGCGCCGCCTGCGGGGGGCCCAGCCCCATCTTTAGACTTGGTGATGCGCGGCCCGTCGCCTGCCGCGCGAACGGCGCCGCTCGACAGGCTCTGACTGCCAGGGCGATGCTGGTGCTCGCGGACCGCGGCTCGGGTTCTGTCCGCGACCGGGCCGCTGCTCACCCGTACTGGCACGGGCCGCTCGGCCCCCGACGAGCCGATCGTCGTGGCCGTCTTCTTCTTGGGAGCCATGATGATGAAGAAGCGCTAGGCTAGCTACTAGACCAGATTCTCACAATTGCGCCCCCTACCAGGCGCGCCAAAGATGTTGGTGTGGAACGACACCTACGGGATCACAAGAATCCCTTCTATGGTTGCCGGGGCGCAGGGTTGCGAGAAGAGCAGGATTGGTTGTCAGCACAAGGATCGTTTACCCAGGTTCGGGCCGCGAAGATGCGTAAAATCCTAGTCCTGCTTTGGTGGGTGTATTTCAGAGAGTTCTTGAGCTCTTGAACTAGCTATGGTGGGTGCGTGGTTCCAAAGAGCCGAATCCTTCTCCAGTATGCCAAGGGCCTCCTTTTATAGTCGAAATGGGCTGCCACAGTGGCATACAGGAGGTGGAAAGGTGTACAGTATTGCAAGCTTATCGCTCGTATTACAGGACAAGACGCATTTAATGCGCCGCTGAGGTGTCCCCTTGCTTTATCGGGGACAGGGGCGAGGCCCGTCCCGTCCGTCGCTGCTCCTCCTCGCTTTGACACGCGCCCTGGCCAGCGATACGTGCGGCGCCATGTAGGCAGGCAGGCAGCTGAGGTGGCGCGGTGGTGGAGCCTTCATGAAGATCTGCATGCTGCCACGCAGGCGCTTGATGAGTTGGCCTGGGAGCTGCATGTTGCCACCCAGGTGCCTGCTCAGCTGGTTGAGCTGGCAGCTGCATGCGAACGGTGGTGGAGACTTTGTTGGTGTGGGCCTGGCAGTGGCCCTGCGGGTGCCCTTGGCGAGGGCCTTGCCGGGTGGCCCGGCAAGGGTCTTGCCGTGGCGCGCTGTTGTCCCTGGCAAGGATCTTGCCGGGGGTCTTATGGCCTTCCTCGGCAAGGATCTTGTCGAGGGCTGTTGTCTTTTAATCCTCATCTGATCTTGAACATTCCTTGGTCTTGACAAAGATCTGCATGCCACCATGGAGGTGCCTCCCGAGCCCTAGTTCCAACGTGGTTGGCTGAGTTGGAACCCGTGGGCTCGAGGGTGGCTCACTCCGCTGGTGTGGGCGAGCCACCCCGGCAAGGGTCTTGTCAGGGCCGTTGAGGCTGCCCCGGCAAGGGTCTTGCCGGGGGAACCTGCTTCGTCCCTCTGCTCTTTGTGGTCTTGGCCTTGGTGTTGCTCTGGCTGCCTCGGGCTTCGGTTTTACCTCGGTTCACATCCCCTGCTCTGCTTGGTGTGGCCGTGGGCGCGGCTCCGACTGTCCGTGCACATGTAAAGGGGTACAAAGGTGCGTCCCTTCTTTTGTACACCGACACAAGATGACATGATGTAGAGGGATAAACTCATGCAATATGATATAAACCCCATCTTTTTATCGTCGATGGCAACAATACAATACGTGTCGTTTCCCCTACTGTCACTAGGATCGAGCACCGCAAGATTGAACCCAAAGCTAAGCATTTCTCCCTTTGCAAGAAAGATCAATCTATTAGACCAAACCAAACTGATAATTCGAAGAGACAAAGATAACCAATCATACATAAAAGAATTCAGAGAAGATTCAAATATTGTTCATAGATAATCTTGATCATAAACCCACAATTCATCGGATCTCGACAAACACACCGCAAAAAGAGTTACATCAAATAGATGTCCAAGAGAATCGAGGAGAACTTTGTATTGAGATCCAAAGAGAGAGAAGAAGCCATCTAGCTAATAACTATGGACCCGAAGGTCTGAGGTAAACTACTCGCACATCATCGGAGAGGCTATGGTGTTGATGTAGAAGCCCTCCGTGATCAATGCCCCCTCCGGCGGAGCACCGGAAAAGGCCCCAAGATGGGATCTCACGGGTACAGAAGGTTGCGGTGGTGGAAATAGGGTTTTGGCTCCGTATCTGATGTTTCCAGGGTATATGAGTATATATAGGCGAAAGAGGTCGGCCAGGAGAGCTACAAGGGGCCCACGAGGGTGGGGGTGCGCCCAGTGGGGCAGGCGCGCCTCCCTACCTCGTGGCCTCCTCGTTGATTGCTTGACGTCCACTCCAAGTCCTCTGGATCACGTTTGTTCTGAAAATCACGTTCCCGAAGGTTTCATTCCGTTTGGACTCCGTTTAATATGCTTTTCCTTCGAAACACTGAAATAGGCAAAAAACAGCAATTTGGGCTGGGCCTCCGGTTAATAGGTTAGTCCCAAAAATAATATAAAAGTGTATAATAAATCCCATTAAACATCCAAAACAGAATATATAATAGCATGGAACAATCAAAAATTTCGTCAATATTTCCTCAAATACAAAGGAGACTAATATGCATGCTATTGCATCTCAATGATTGACAGATTATAGCCAATATGTACTCCCTCCGTTCCAAAATAAGTATGTCAACTTTATGCAAACTATAGTACAAAGTTATACTACTACTAAAGTTGACACTTATTTTGGAACATAGACGGCTAAAGGAAAAAGATCCATGCAGTCCCTAGCCCTTGAACCGTAAACCCTAACCAGGCTTTAATTTGCTGGCAACGTTGGAGCTTCCGAAGAAATGAAGTTTGCAACCCTTTGACCATCGGATCATTTTGTGCCGTTTCACCAAAATCGAGATGAGCATCCCTGTGGCAAAGAAATTGAAGAAGCATGATTAGAATAAGATTATTGGGGCTAGTTGATGAGACATAAACTCATCGCAAATACAGTACGTAGAAGCCAGTAGAGGTATGTGCAGGGCAAAGAAGTAGAGAAATATCCACATGGAGTGATGTGGGCAGCTGGAGCAGTGGTGCAAGCCGGATGTAAAGGGATTTGTACCTGAGGGATGTCGGGACGTAGCTCAACCTAGAGGAGGGCGGCGGGAGGAGGCAACTGCCCACGTCGCGGCAGTGAGCAATGGACGAAGGCAACCTCAATGGCTTTGTGAGACAGAACGGCAGGGACCCCTGATCAGGACGTGCCGACAGTGGGTTTTCGCCGTCGGCGACGACGACCGCATCTACACTAAGCATCCACCCCTTCCCCCGGTGGGATTTAGAGATGTGGCCACAGTCCTTTTGTGCGAGACAGTGTGAAGACTGAAGAGAGCAACCCCAGCAAGCAACCGTGTAGGCTTGTCCTACCTATGTATATAGTGGACGGTTTCCTTTTATCTCCATATGAACCTATTTATATTGCGTACGTGCCACTGAAGAAAAATAACTTTATTTATAAATGACGCGGCACCTACTACTCATTCTCCTACAAACCTTGCGCTTGGCATCTCAAAAATATTAACCTTGCGATTGGCTCTTCGCCTCTTCGGGAAGTCGAGCAATAATGGTATTGCAGTATATATCATTCTGGCTATATGAGACCGAATGAATTGCTGCACGTCCACCACGTGGGCGAGGATCCATGGGCGAGGGAGAGTGCATACTATTACGTCCGTTTATATTCTAAAATGAGTGAATCTACACTCTAAAACACGTCTATATACATCAGTGTTTGGAGTATGTACTAGTAGTTCATATTGAAATCTACTAAAGGACATATATTCCAAACAATATGATAATCTCTCTAACCGGCCATGGTAGGGACAAGGAGTAAACGGAGGGAGTAGTAAATATTTCTCCTCGTCCTGCGAGCCACCGCGCGCGTGGGCGAGGGAGCGGGCGTAAGGCGTACTAGTAAGCAAGCTTCACCCCATAAAACATCCAAGATGGATAATATAATAGCATGAATACTTCACATATTATAGATACGTTGGAGACGTATCAGTTGTATCTATAATATGTGAAGTATTCATGCTATTATATTATCCATCTTGGATGTTTTATGGGCTTTACTATGCACTTTTATATTACTTTTGGGACTAACCTATTGACCCAGAGCCCAGTGCCAGTTCTTGTTTTTCCCTTGTTTCAGTGTTTCGCAGAAAAGCAATATCAAACGGAGTCCAAACGAAATGAAACCTTCGGAAAAGTAATTTTTGGAAAGAAAGAAATACGGGAGACTTGGAGTGCACATCAGGGGATCAACGAGGAGAGCACGAGGCAGGGGGAGCGCCTACTCCCCTGGGCGCGCCCTCCACCCTTGTGGGCCCCTCGTGGCTCCCCTTACCGACTAATTTCGCCTATATATTCCCATATACCCTAAAACCTTCTAGGAACATAATAGATCGGGAGTTCTGCCGCCACAAGCCTCTGTAGCCACCAAAAACCAATCGGGACCCTATTCCGGCACCCTGCCGGAGGGGGGATCCCTCACCGGTGGCCATCTTCATCATCCCGGCGCTCTCCACGACGAGGAGGGAGTAGTTCACCCTCGGGGCTGAGGGTATGTACAAGTAGCTATGTGTTTGTTCTCTCTCTCTCGTGTTATTGAGGTGATACGATCTTGATGTATCGCGAGCTTTGCTATTGTAGTTGGATCTTATGATGTTTCTCCCCCTCTACTCTCTTGTAATGGATTGAGTTTTCCCTTTGAAGTTATCTTATCGGATTGAGTCTTTAAGGATTTGAGAACACTTGATGTATGTCTTGACGTGCTTATTTGTGGTGACAATGGGATATTCCCGTGATCTATTTGATGTATATTTTGGTGATCAACTTGCGGGTTCCGCCCATGAACCTATGCATAGGGATTGGCACACGTTTTCGTCTTGACTCTCCGGTAGAAACTTTGGGGCAATCTTTGAGGTTCTATGTGTTGGTTGAATAGATGAATCTGAGATTGTGTGATGCATATCGTATAATCATACCCACGGATACTTGAGGTGACATTGGAGTATCTAGGTGACATTAGGGTTTTGGTTAATGTGTGTCTTAAGGTGTTATTTTACTACGAACTCTAGGGCTGTTTGTGACACTTATAGGAATAGCACAATGGATTGATCGGAAAGAATAACTTTGAGGTGGTTTCGTACCCTACAATAATCTCCTCGTTTGTTCCCTGCTATTAGTGACTTTGGAGTGACTCTTTGTTGCAAGTTGAGGGATATTTATATGATCCAATTATGTTATTATTGTTGAGAGAACTAGCACTAGTGAAAGTATGAACCCTAGGCCTTGTTTGCTAGCATTGCTATACCGTTTACTCTCACTTTTATCATTAGTTACCTTGCTGTTTTTATATTTTCAGATTACAAATACTCATATCTACCATCCATATTGCACTTGTATCACCATCTTTTCGCCGAACTAGTGCACCTATACAATTTACCATTGTATTGGGTGTGTTGGGGACACAAGAGACTCTTTGTTATTTGGTTGCAGGGTTGCTTGAGAGAGACCATCTTCATCCTACGCCTCCCACGGATTGATAAACCTTAGGTCATCCACTTGAGGAAAATTTGCTACTGTCCTACAAACCTCTGCACTTGGAGGCCCAACAACGTCTACAAGAAGAAGGTTGCGTAGTAGACATCATGCTCTTTTCTGGCGCCGTTGCCGGGGAGGTGAGTGCTTGAAGGTATATCTTTAGATCTTGCAATCGAATCTTTTAGTTTCTTGTTTTATCACTAGTTTAGTCTATAAAAGAAAACTACGAAAAAATGGAATTGAGTTTGCCTCATACGCTTCATCTTTTTAATATCTTTCGTGAGTATGATGGAAAGGAAAATTGTGCTCAATTGTTAGAGGAAGAACGCATTAAAATATTTGGCACTAAATATGTGAATGATGAGGAAGGGAGAGACATAGCTAATGAGGTAGATCGATCGACGCGTGGGGAAAAACAAGTTATACTTAAGGACCTAGCTAGCTGTATGTATAGCGGGAGATCGGTCGGTGTACATCCATTTGTTAGAGGAAAATAAGGCCCAGCGAGACGGATAGACAGAGAGAATGGAGCTAGGAGGTGGGGCGAGAGGCCGAGCTACTAGCTAGATAGGGGGAGGAGTGTGCGGTTGTGAGATCGATGAAAAGAGGGGCGAGAGTTTACACGTGTGTGGGACTGTATGAGAGACACGAGGCATGGACACGGAAAGGAGGAGATGGAAGGTGCGTGTGTACATATGTTGTAGGCAGACGCTGGAGAGGTTTATCGAGCGGTGTGTGTCGGAAAGGAGTTGTGGAGACTGTGGGAGAATGACGTAAAGAAAAAAATATGAATGTGTGTGATGGATAGAATGCTGAGGGAGGGGGAGGGCGAGGAGGGCCTGTGCATGCACGAGAGAAAGTTAGTGCTAGCTACAAACGTTAGAGGATTGTGTGGGTGTAAGAGACTAACAAAGATAATAATTTGATATGAAAGTGGATTCATACATTTGAATAGGAGATCATAGTGTTATAAACATGTGCATGTATGAATATAGCGGTGATACACGTGCTGTGGTTTTGCACATGTTATACCATAATGTGATAATGCATAGCGTTTGCAACTCACAGCTAAATGTCGAACAATCTAATCCATACTATATATCGAACAAACTCACATTTTATTTGAATTTGTGATAATGTCTGGCATTTGCAGCTCACAACTAAATATCGAACAATCTAAACAATATTATATATCGAACAACCTCACATTTTATTTGAATTTGTGGTAATGTGTGGTGTTTGCAACTCACATCTAAATACTTGTAGGCGTAGGGGGCGGGGCACCATACATTATGTGATAAACACATTATACATATGAGACATGGTTTAGATTATGAAGATCTAGCTAGAGCTTGAAATGTACTGTGATTTGAACTCAACATAAAGTGGATTCAAAAAATTGAGTTCGTGTTCATATAGTACACATAGTTCATATCTAACTCGAGAGTAATCATGTGGTGTGCCGTGAACATAATACACAATCGATGGTGTGCTGTGAAGATAATACATTAACTTGACAATAATGATGATTGTAGATCTTATTAAAATAGAGAAATGAATTCAAATGGTTTGACTTCACAACAATCAACATTGTAGATCTTATTCAAATAGAGAAACAAATTCAAATTTAGTTCATATTGAAGCGGTAGTATATACGTTTGGAATACACTAAAACGTTCATTTGAGTAGCGGGTTGCATGCATTATACATGTAGCAACATATTTTAATTGAACATAACATGAATTCAAAGTTTTGAATGACATTTGTAGTGCGAATTGATTTGGCATAGTACACGGGACTAGACTCTCTGGTGTGCTACAAATTGATTTCTTTTTGTTTTTTCATCGATGGAAGTGTGAACTGACTTGGTACAGTACACGTTGGGCTTGTCCGGAAATTTCAACCCGCGCCTTGTTACCCCGAAATATTTAAGATATATCTTTGTCTCGTTGTGCTCCGACAACTCCCTCCATCTCAACCCGCGCCTTGCTATTCCAAAATTACAACGCGCGCGAAAACTCCCACCTCCTGTGAAATCCTGACCCGCGAAATGCCCGTGATACCCCTGAACCGAAAGAACCGCCTAGCTCAAATCGGTGGGGGTAATTTCGTAACTTACCCCACATTTCGAAAAAGCACGTCCCTAAGCCATGGTTCCCCACTCCCATCCCATTCGCCCACCCATTCATACACCGAGGCCGCGAAAACCCGCGAAGCCCCACACCCTCCTCCGTCCACATGAATACCTCGACGTCCCTCATCCACCGTGCCGGATGAGGATCCGTTGTTGATCTCGTCATCCCGCCGTTCAGCCACCCCATCCTCCACCTCCAAGGAGCTGCCCCGACGTTCCCCTCGTCTTTCGCGCCACCTCCATTCGCACACCGCCGTCTTCACCTGCACCACCGGAAGAGCATCATCATCACCGTTTCCTCGGATGAAGCTGAGGCCTAATCGGCGCCACCAAAGAGGTTGTAAACTAATCGCCGCATTTTCTTCTTGATTCAATCTCACGGTGCTGTCGGCGCTCGGTCCCGAGCCGACACGGCGCGGCTCCATCCACGGCGGCGTCGCAGGCCACTTCCTCCATGTCGTCGCTCCCTCGGCGGCGATGTCCACATCAGTAGGAGCTGCTGCTGCTTTAGCTCTCACTTGCGCTACTGCTCTGCTCTTGCTCTCGATCCCCTGCTTGGTCTACACTTGCTATTGCTCTTGCTCTTGCTTGCGCTACTGCTCTCGCTCTTGCTTGCGATGTGCTACCTCTTGAGCACTGCGTTGGTTTCCCCTTGAAGAGGAAAGGGTGATGCAGCAAAGTAGCGTAAGTATTTCCCTCAGTTTTTGAGAACCAAGGTATCAATACAGTAGGAGGCCACGCACGAGTCCCTCGCACCTACACAAACAAATAAATCCTCGCAACCAACGCAATAAAGGGGTTGTCAATCCCTTCACGGTCACTTACGAGAGTGAGATCTGATAGATATGATAAGATAATATTTTTGGTATTTTTATGATAAAGATGCAAAGTAAAGAAAGCAAAAATGAAAACGGCGCCAGAAATAGCTTGTTGTCGGGAGATTAATATGATGGAAAATAGACCCGGGGGCCATAGGTTTCACAAGAGGCTTCTCTCGAGAGCATAAGTATTATGGTGGGTGAACAAATTACTGTTGAGCAATTGACAGAATTGAGCATAGTTATGAGAATATCTAGGTATGATCATGTATATAGGCATCACGTCTGAGACAAGTAGACCGACTCCTGCCTGCATCTACTACTATTACTCCACACATCGACCGCTATCCAGCATGCATCTAGAGTTTTAAGTTCAAAAGAACAGAGTAACGATGTAAGCAAGATGACATGATGTAGAGGGATAAACTCATGCAATATGATATAAACCCCATCTTGTTATCCTCGATGGCAACAATACAATATGTGCCTTGCTGCCCCTACTGTCACTGGGAATGGACACCGCAAGATTGAACCCAAAGCTAAGCACTTCTCCCATTGCAAGAAAGATCAATATAGTAGGCCAAACCAAACTGATAATTCGAAGAGACTTGCAAAGATAACCAATCATACATAAAAGAATTCAGAGGATATTCAAATATTGTTCATAGATAAACTTGATCATAAACCCATAATGCATCGATCTCAACAAACACACCGCAAAATAAGATTACATCTCTCCACAAGAAAGGGGGAGAACATTGTATTGAGATCCAAAAAGATAGAAGAAGCCATCTAGCTAATAACTATGGACCCGAAGGTCTGAGGTAAACTACTCACACATCATCGGAGAGGCTATGGTGTTGATGTAGAAGCCCTCCATGATCGATGCCCCCTCCGGCGGAGCTCCGGAAAAGGCCCCAAGATGAGATCTCACGGGTACAGAAGGTTGCGGCGGTGGAATTAGGTTTTTGGCTCCGTATCTAGTAGTTTGGGGGTACGTAGTTATATATAGGAGGAAGAAGTACGTCGGTGGAGCAACATGGGGCCCACGAGGGTGGAGGGCGCGCCCTGGGGGGATAGGCGCGCCCCCTACCTCGTGCCCTCCTGGTTGATGTCTTGACGTAGGGTCCAAGTCCATTGGGTCACGTTCGTTCCGAAAATCACGTTCCCGGAGGTTTCATTCCGTTTGGACTCCGTTTGATATTCTTGTTCTGCGGAACTCTGAAATAGGCAAAAAAACAGCAATTCTGGGCTGGGCCTCCGGTTAATAGGTTAGCCCCAAAAATAATATAAAAGTGTATAATAAAGCCCATTAATGTCCAAAACAGAATATAATATAGCATGGAACAATAAAAAATTATAGATACGTTGGAGACGTATCAAGCATCCCCAAGCTTAATTCATGCTCGTCCTCGAGTAGGTAAATGATAAAAACAGAATTTTTGATGTGGAATGCTACTTGGCATAATTTCAATGTAATTCTTCTTAACTCTAGTATGAATATTTAGATCCGAAAGATTCAAGACAAAAGTTTAATATTGACATAAAATAATAATACTTCAAGCATACTAACTAAGCAATCTTGTCTTCTCAAAATAACATGGCCAAAGAAAGTTATCCCTACAAAATCATATAGTCTGGCTATGCTCTATCTTCACCACACAAAATATTTAAATCATGCACAACCCCGATGACAAGCCAAGCAATTGTTTCATACTTCTAGTGTTCTCAAACTTTTTCAATCTTCACGCAATACATGAGCGTGAGCCATGGACATAGCACTATATGTGGAATAGAATGGTGGTTGTGAGAAGACAAAAAAGGGAGAAGATAGTCTCACATCAACTAGGCATATCAACGGGCTATGGAGATGCCCATTAATAGATATCAATGTGAGTGAGTAGGGATTGCCATGCAACGGACGCACTAGAGCTATAAGTATATGAAAGCTCAACAAAAGGAACTAAGTGGTTGTGCATCCAACTCGCTTGCTCACGAAGACCTAGGGCATTTTGAGGAAGCCCATCATTGGAATATACAAGCCAAGTTCTATAATGAAAAATTTCCCACTAGTATATGAAAGTGATATCATAGGAGACTCTCTATCATGAAGATCATGGTGCTACTTTGAAGCACATTTGTGGTAAAAGGATAGTAACATTGTCCCTTCTCTCTTTTTCTCTCATTTTTTTATTTGGGCCTTTTTGTGGCCTCTTTTTTTCGTTCAGATTCTCATCCCGACTTGTGGGGGAATCATAGTCTCCATCATCCTTTCCTCACTTGGGACAATGCTCCAAAAAATGATGATCATCACACTTTTATTTATTTACAACTCAACAATTAGAACTCAATACTTAGAACAAAATATGACTCTATGTGAATGCCTCCGGCGGTGTACCGGGATATGCAATGAATCAAGAGTGACATGTATGAAAGAATTATGAACGGTGGCTTTGCCACAAATACGATGTCAACTACACGATCATGCGAAGCAATATGACAATGATGGAGCGTGTCATAATAAACAAAACGGTGGTAAGTTGCATGGCAATATATCTCGGAATGGCTATGGAAATTCCATGATAGGTAGGTATGGTGGCTGTTTTGAGGAAGGTATATGGTGGGTGTATGATACTGGCAAAAAGTGCGCGGTATTAGAGAGGCTAGCAATGGTGGAAGGAAGAAAAAGTGTGTATAATCCATGGACTCAACATTAGTCATAATTAACTCATATACTTATTGCAAAAATCTACAAGTTATCAAAACAAAGTATTACGCGCATGATCCTAGGGGGATAGATTGGTAGGAAAAGACCATCGCTCGTCCCCGACCGCCACTCATAAGGAAGACAATCAATAAATAAATCATGCTCCGACTTCATCACATAACGGTTCACCATACGTGCATACTACGGGAATCACAAACTTTAACACAAGTATTTCTCAAATTCAAAACTACTCAACTAGCATGACTCTAATATCACCATCTTCATATCTCAAAACAATTATCTAGTATCAAACTTCTCATAATATTCAACACACTCATAAGATTTTTTTTACTAACCTTGAATGCCTATCATTGTCAAAGCAAACTACCATGCCTTTTTGTAGGACTCTCAAAATAATCTAAGTGAAGCATGAGAGAACAATAGTTTCGATAAAACAAAATCACCACCGTGCTCTAAAAGATATAAGTGAAGCACTAGATCAAAAACTATATAACTCAAAAGATATAAGTGAAGCACATAGAGTATTCTAATAAATTCCGAATCATGTGTGTCTCTCTCAAAAGGTGTGCACAGAAAAGATGATTTTGGTAAACTAAAAAGCAAATACTTAAATAATACAAGACGCTCCAAGAAAAACACATATCATGTGGTGAATAAAAATATAGCTCCAAGTAAAGTTACCGATGGAAGTAGACGAAAGAGGGGATGCCTTCCGGGGCATCCCCAAGCTTTGGCTTTTTGGTGTCCTTAGATTATCTTGGGGTGCCATGGGCATCCCCAAGCTTAGGTTCTTGCCACTCCTTGTTCCATAATCCATCAAATCTTTTACCCAAAACTTGAAAACTTCACAACACAAAACTTAACAGAAAATCTCGTGAGCTCCATTAGCGAAAGAAAACAAAACACCACTTCAAGGTACTGTAATGAAATCATTCTTTATTTATATTGGTGTTAAACCTACTTTATTCCAACTTCTCTATGGTTTATAAACTATTTTACTAGCCATAGATTCATCAAAATAAGCAAACAACACACGAAAAACAGAATCTGTCAAAAACAGAACAGTCTGTAGTAACCTGTAACTAACGCAAACTTCTGAAACTCCAAAAATTCAGCCAAAATAGGACGAACTACAAAATTTGTTTATTGATCAGCAGCAATTGGAATCAATATGTTATCACGTCCTGGTGATTTTTAACAATTATTTCCGTGAACAGAAAGTTTCTGGAATTTTCAGCAAGATCAAATAACTATCATCCAAGAAGATCCTATAGGTTACACTTGGCACAAACACTAATTAAAACATAAAAACACATATAACCAGAGTCTAGATCAAATATTTGTTCCTAAACAGAAGCAAAAAGCAAAAAACTAAAAATAAAATTGGGTTGCCTCCCAACAAGCGCTATCGTTTAACGCCACTAGCTAGGCATAAGATTTCAACGATGCTCACATGAAAGACAAGAATTGAAGCACAAAGAGAGCATCATAAAACACGTGACAAACACATCGAAGTCTAACATACTTCCTATGCGTAGGCATCTTATAGGCAAACAAATTATCAAGCCAAGCAAAAACTAGCATAAGCAAGGAAGCGGAAAGAAACAATAGCAATCTCAACATAACGAGAGGTAATTTAGTAACATGAAAATTTCTACAACCACATTTTCCTCTCTCATAATAATTACATATAGGATCATAAGAAAATTCAACTATATAGCTATCACAAAACATATTCTTAACACGATCCACATGTATGCAAAGTTGACACTCTTCCAAAATAGTGGGATTAACATTAACTAAAGTCATGGCCTCTGCAAACCCACTTTTATCAAAAACTTCATAAGATTGAACATTCTCCAAATATGTGGGATCTAAAGTTGACACTCTTCCAAACCCACTTTCAATATTATTGCAAACATTATTATCAATCTCAAATTCATCGTGGGGCTTAAATAAATTTTCATGATCATAAGAAGAATCACCCCAATCATGATCATTGCAACAAATAGTAGTCATAGCAAAACTAGCATCCCCAAGCTTAGGGTTTTGCATATTATAAGCACAATTGATATTAATAGAATTTATAATAGCATCATTGCAATCATGCTTTTTATTCAAAGATCTATCGTGAATCACTTCATAAGTTTCTTCTTTCAACACTTCATCACAATTTTCAGATTCACGAATTTCAAGCAAAACCTCATAAAGATAATCTAGTGCACAAAAATCACTAGCAATAGGTTCATCATAATTGGATCTCTTAAAGAGATTAGCAAGTGGATGAGGATCCATAAACTTTTAGCAAGCGAAGTTGCAAGCAAAAAGAAGGCAAACGGAAAAGAGAGGGCGAATAAAACGGCAAGGGTGAAGTGGGGGAGAGGAAAACGACAGGCAAATGGCAAATAATGTAATGCGGGAGATAAGGGTTTGTGATGGGTACTTGGTATGTTGACTTTTGCGTAGACTCCCCGGCAACGGCGCCAGAAATCCTTCTTGCTACCTCTTGAGCACTGCGTTGGTTTTCCCTTGTAGAGGAAAGGGTGATGCAGCAAAGTAGCATAAGTATTTCCCTCAGTTTTTGAGAACCAAGGTATCAATCCAGTAGGAGGCCACGCACGAGTCCCTCGCACCTACACAAACAAATAAATCCTCGCAACCAACGCAATAGAGGGGTTGTCAATCCCTTCACGGTCACTTACGAGAGTGAGATCTGATAGATATGATAAGATAATATTTTTGGTATTTTTATGATAAAGATGCAAAGTAAAGAAAGCAAAAATGAAAATGGCGCCAGAAATAGCTTGTTGTCGGGAGATTAATATGATGGAAAATAGACCCGGGGGCCATAGGTTTCACTAGGGCCTTCTCTCGAGAGCATAAGTATTACGGTGGGTGAACAAATTACTGTTGAGCAATTGACAGAATTGAGCATAGTTATGAGAATATCTAGGTATGATCATGTATATAGGCATCACGTCTGAGACAAGTAGACCGACTCCTGCCTGCATCTACTACTATTAATCCACATATTGACCGCTATCCAGCATGCATCTAGAGTATTAAGTTCAAAAGAACAGAGTAACGCTTTAAGCAAGATGACATGATGTAGAGGGATAAACTCATGCAATATGATATAAACCCCATCTTGTTATCCTCGATGGCAACAATACAATACGTGCCTTGCTGCCCCTACTGTCACTGGGAAAGGACACCGCAAGATTGAACCCAAAGCTAAGCACTTCTCCCATTGCAAGAAAGATAAATCTAGTAGGCCAAACCAAACTGATAATTCAAAGAGACTTGCAAAGATAACCAATCATACATAAAAGAATTCACAGGAGATTCAAATATTGTTCATAGATAAACTTGATCATAAACCCACAATTCATCGGTCTCAACAAACACACCGCAAAAGAAGATTACATCGAATAGATCTCCACAAGAGAGGGGGAGAACATTGTATTGAGATCCAAAAAGAGAGAAAAAGCCATCTAGCTAATTACTATGGACCCGAAGGTCTGAGGTAAACTACTCACACATCATCGGAGAGGCTATGGTGTTGATGTAGAAGCCCTCCATGATCGATGCCCCCTCCGGCGATGCTCCGGAAAAGTCCCCAAGATGAGATCTCACGGGTACAGAAGATTGCGGCGGTGGAATTAGGTTTTTGGCTCCGTATCTAGTAGTTTGGGGGTACGTAGGTATATATAGGAGGAAGAAGTACGTCGGTGGAGCAACGTGGGGCCCACGAGGGTGGAGGGCGCGCCCCCTACCTCGTGCCCTCCTGGTTGATGTCTTGACGTAGGGTCCAAGTCCTCTAGATCACGTTCGTTCAAAAATCACGTTCCCGAAGGTTTCATTCCGTTTGGACTCCGTTTGATATTCTTTTTCTGCGAAACTTTGAAATAGGCAAAAAACAGCAATTCTGGGCTGGGCCTCCGGTTAATAGGTTAGTCCCAAAAATAATATAAAAGTGTATAATAAAGCCCATTAATGTCCAAAGCAGAATATAATATAGCGTGGAACAATCAAAAATTATAGATACGTTGGAGACGTATCACGATGCTGCTCCGATTTAGCTACACTTCAGTCGACTGAATCGACTTTCGGGTCACTCAATTTTCAGGGGGTGGGGGGGCTCGCCGAAATTAAGGAAGAACCAGCGGTAGCGGGGAGGGGGGCTCGCCGGAGAGGTACCCCACTATCTATCTTAGGGTTCAGGGTGAGGGCGGTGGTCGCTGGCGGTGGTGGGGCGGTGGCGTGGGGAACGCCGGAGAAAAAGCTCGGCACGGGGGGCCTAGAGGGATGGCCGGGGCGGCGGCAGACCGGAGGTGGGGAGTGGTTTTGGGGCGGGTGGGGCAGCGCACCGCCGGCCGCGGGCGGCGGAGGGTGGCGGTTTGGTCGGTGGTGGCTGGCGGCTCAGGGGGGTGGAGGTTGAAGTTGAACTGCAGGCCCTTGATTTCGTATCCAACGGCTGGAAAATCGACTGACCAGAGATGAAAAATTCAGTCGACCGGCTCTCGCACGCGCTGCTGCTGCTGCTACTGCTTTTCTGCTACTAGCTAGTGCATTCAGTTTCGACAGTAAAATTCAGTTTCGACAGTAAAATTTAGTTTCGACAGCAAAATTCAGTTTCGACAGTTAAGTTCAGTTTCGATAGTTAAATTCGGTTTCGACAGTTAAGTTTAGAGATGAGCGGCTGATGTATTTCACATCTAGCACTTTGTGGTTATGTATTTTACGTCATCTATTGGAGATGCTATTAGAATTCCACTCAGGTTAATGTTGTCTCTCCTGTCCTGCTTCGGCCTCGGCGTCGTATAACTCATGGGAGCTACTCCAACGACGAAACCCTCCATCACAGCAGAGCATTACCCCGGGCTCCATCTCAAGATGCCTAAGATCTTCTTCCCCTCCTCCGACAGCCAAGTCAGCCGGATCATCCTCACCGACCAACCTAATCACGCTGTGATCGACATGGCTTCGCCAAAGAGGTCGTACACTTGTTGCATCTCTTTTTTACTCTACATGTTGTATATATTGTCCACTAAGCACACACACTAACGTGAAATATGATTAGTTTCTCCTACTACATGACAAGCAGTGATGTACGAGGCAACTTAGCTATCCGTGATGGACTCTCTTGAACGCTATCATTATTTATCTCTGCGTGTTTGAGCTGTGCATTTGTCGATGGGCCTGGGAGTTGAGCTACTACGGCAGTGGCCTGGGTCCAAAGTAGTAGAAGTAGGCAAGTAGCACAATTTTTTTTGGAGTGTAGCTTTTCCTTGCTCAAGCCTGCCTACTAGAATCCCCAGTGCTTGAAATGAAAAGTGAAGGAAAAACATAGGAATTGGAAAGTTTCCTATGGTACTACTATTCATGCATTTGGTTCAAAGGAATGGAGCAAAGGAAAACTGTAGGATTTGTTCCTTTAGCGTCTCCTTGAAAGAAAAACCGTACGGATTTTAATTTCCACTTGTCCTCCTTTTCAAATTCCTATCCATGAAGGACAAGACTAAGAGATAGTAGCATAATAGCATTATAACCGTACATTTTCTTGTGGTTCGACTTCATCTCACCATGCTTCTTTGCATCTTGTGATCTTCCAATTCTTGTGAACCAAACACCCAGATTGGCAGAAACCCTGTGTTTTTAAATGCATTCCTATCCTATTACTATGTATTTCCTATCCCTGTGTTGTTAGAATCCTCCAATTCAAACGATCCCTTATAGAATTACTTCTCTTACAGATAGTTGTCAAAGAAAACCTTGTGTGCTTTGTCCCGCTCCTGCTGCGCCGTCGTCCACCCAAGATCAGCTGCTCGAACGATAGAAGGGTCTAGCACAGCAGGGATCCGGCCTCCAGACTGTCTTTCGCCGCCTCAGATCTACTTCCCCGCCGCCGGCAGCCATGACAACTTCATTAACATCATCAACCGAGCAGATGACCTCGAGGACTACACGGGTCCGCAAGAGAGGTCGCACTCTTTCGTGTCTGCTTACGTTATGCATCGCTTAATATTACATACTACTTTATCATCCTGTTCACCGATTAGACTCAGCTCCAAACTAATGGTCAAACTTGAGTTTTTAAATGGTTGTGGGGTACATATCAGGGTCGCATTCAATAGTATCTATCTACTATCTGGTTAATCTCTGGTGTCTACTATGAGTTTCATGTTGGGTTGGAAACAAAAAGTAAAGAATCCATTATCTGTATTTTTTAATTGAATCCATTATCTGCCTGCTATCATTGGTTTTGGGTCTATCCACAGGTTGCTACCATCACTCTGGATTTCTGCATGCACTCCTTACATAATCTCACTATGTTTTATTCCTATGCATGTCAGTTATTGTACACAATGGAACTGAACATGTAGAGCAAAAGAGACGAGCCTTGCATGGCAATAAAATTTCATGCAGACGTCGCTCCATGGTAAGCGCAAAGGCAGCCCCCCTCCACCCATTTCGGATTGTAATCGAGAGGAAGATACCTGTTCTGAGGGGGATTCAGAAGGAGAAGACCACTGCTATTTACCCCCCGAGGTCTTCGCTCTAACTTGGCATGCTGATGTTGGTTATATCATGAATATGGTGCCTTGCATTGCTTACTTTATACATCAAATATGTCAACTGCTTAGTTTAGACATGCTTTGTGTGAATTCCATCTGTTTAGTTTATTCATCGTTTATGTGAATTATGCAACGCCATCTTGTTTAGCCAGGCATCATATATGTGAATTTGGCAATGCCATCCTGCTTAGCCAGTCATCTTATATGTGAATTATATCAGGTCATCCTTTTTTTCGTTACGTATTACATTTGTCAGCAATGTGAGTACATTCAACTAATCTTCGTGTGCATCAGCCATTTGACATGGTGATGGAAAACTCTGGAGTGAAAACAAGGTCTTCGGAGCATACTATGCTATCTGACGAAGCGCATATCTCGCTGGTTACGGATAGCTCCTCAGAGGAGGATTCAGAGACAGATGACCAGTCCTATTCCC
>NC_057808.1:404099086-404106960 GCF_018294505.1 Triticum aestivum
GCTATGTCATTTGATTAGTTTAGACATGCTTTGTGTGAATGCCACCTGTCTAGTTTCTAATTACCATATATGTGAATTATGCATTGCCATCTTGTTGCAAGACATTATATATGTGAGTTATGCAATGCTGTTGCAAAGGCATTATATATGTGAATTATGCAATGCCATGCTGTTGAGCCAATCATCATGTATGTGAATTATATCATGCTATCATTTTTTTGTATTACGTGTTCCATTTGTCAACAACAATTGTATATTCAACTACTCTTCCTGTGCATCAGCCATTTGAAGCGGTGATGGAAGTATCTGGAGTGAAAACAAGGTATTCAGAGCAGACAATGCTACCTGCTGAAGCAGACATCTTGATGGATACAGAGAGCTCCTCAGAGGAGGTTCAGAGACTGATGACGAGTCCTATTTCCCCCTTGAGGTCTATGCTCAAACTTGGCACGGTTATATCACCCATGTCATGCATGTTGTCTTGCATTGCTTAGTTTTTACATCATATATGGATTGCCATCTGCTTACTTACTTACTATATAAATCATATATTTGAATTATATCATGCCATCATGTTTACATACACAGCATCTATCTGAATTATGGCATGGCAACCCATTTAATAAAGACATCATATAGTGATATCATCTCATCCCGTTTAGTGTTTACAGTCATCATATTTTGAATTATGTCATTCTATCCGGGAATTATATCATGCTATCATGTTTCCATAGGCGGCATGTATGTGAATTATGGCATGCCAACCTATTTAATAAGCACATTATATAGTTATATCATGTCATCCTGTTTACATAGTCATCATATTTTGAACTATGTCTTTCCATCTTTTTTAGTTAGCCATCATAATGTGAAATTGTGTGACGCTATCCTGTTTAGTTAGCCAGCATATATGTGAAATTGTGTCATGCTATCCTGTTTGGTTAGACAACATAAATCTGAATTATTTCATGCCCTCTTTTATTCCCCACTATCCATTGCACCTGTCTATCATACAATGTCTGTACATTCAATTACTTTCCCTGTTTATCAGCCATTTGAATTGGAGAGGGTGATGGCAGTATCTAAGGGAGTAACAACACGGTCTTCAGAAAAGATAGTGATACCAGTTGATGCAGATAGAACCATGGTTGTACTTGCCGAAGAACCAGCCCCACCACATATAACCCAGACTCTCACAGACTGTACCCCTACCCAGTTGGACAGAGAACCAGCTACACCCCTTCTAACCCCAACCCCAGCAGATAGTAACCCAGTTCCAGTTGACACAACACCATCTCCACCACAGAGCACCCAAACACGAGCAGTTAGTAAGAGAACTGCAGTGCCCAAAGCACGAGGACCACCACTCTGAATCCCAACTCAACACTTAAAGGAGAAGAAGAATTGTTCTCAGGTCAGGTTTTGTAGCTATGGTTCATACTCCTTTGCTCTTGCATCACTGTATTTACTCAGACCAACTATTTTCAAATTTGAAGAATGGAATTGAAACTCCAATGGCACAACAGGTATGTTTTAAACCTGTTTCTTTAACTCGTTTGCTGTTGTAACTTGCTCTATGTTGATTTCAGTTTCAATTGAATAAACAGTTATGTTCTCATGTCATGCACATTACAAGTGTTGTTATTGCTCTATAGTTTCCCACACTTATATTCTGTCTATTGTGCTTTGTCTTGAACAAATATTATTTGAACTGTGTCTCTATCTTGATTTGGCAACAAAAACTAGAATGATATAGACCATAAAGTGACCATGGTACATAGATATATATTTGTTTAGTGCTGTTATCCAATGCACTTTACTACTGAACTGATTTACCAAAATGAGTTTCATATACAACATGGTAAAACCTGTGATGTGTTTGCTTGTTTCTCTTTTAGAATGTGGACAAAATATTGGAGAACAGTACCCCGTTATGCAATGGTAAAGGAAGTAATGCAGATAAGGTTCAAGATAGTGATACATCCCTGTTGGTCTCCAAGAAAGCTGATGAAAACTACCTTGACGACAGTGAGAGAACCCAAAAGTCTTGTCTTGATGTAGTGTTCGAGTTACTCACCACTACTGCTGGCACAAGCTCTTCGAACTCGCTGCCTGAATCAGTTCGTCTTCTTGAGTCTCAACTTCAAGTTGAAAGACATCGATCAGATGTGCTGCGACAGGAAGCTGAAGGACTGAGGAAGTCCCTGCAAAAGTCAGATGCATACTTTCTGGTGCAACAGCAAGCGCTGGAGGATTTAAGAGCCAAAGAAGAGAAAGTTAATAAGCTTGCTAAGCATCTTGCCAGCATTATGGGTACCCAGGATATTGTTTCTTGAGATCTTCTGAAGTGGTTTCAGTTCTGGACTTGTTTTGCTGCATCGTTTATTTGCACTGGTCGCCAACTTTGACAACCAGTGTATATGATATGCTGCTTTGTTCCCATTATTTGCACTGGTGGCGAACTTTGATGCCCAGTGGATGTGATATGTGTAATAGCCGTGATTGCCTAGCGTAAGTTGCTTGCTTATTTATTTCCTTGTTGTCTTGTTTATTTGTTTGCTTGTAGTCAGTGATGTTCTTTTTCTGCGGTTTCCTAGTGGCCGCAATAACCTATTTTTTTAAACTAGGCCACAATAACCATGGGCTACATATTTACTCTAGTTACCATGGGCCTCCTACGGGCCGTAGAAAGAATGGGCCTTCTACAGGCCGTAGCATCAATGGGCCTTCTACGGGCCATAGCATCAATGGGCCTTCTACGTGTCGTATGATTGATAGGCCAAAATGGGCCAATAACAGACCGCATTATGGGACGTAAATGGGATAGATTTGGAATCGTCCGTTCATGGGCCGACAATAACAGGCCGTCGTTAATCGGCCATATTTGATGACGTTTTGAAAACGACCCAACGGAGTAACGGGCCGCAAACGGGCCGATTGTAACCGTGGGCTGAATTTGGCCCACAGGCAGAAAAGGCCAATGACGGGCCATAAGTAACCGAATGCTAGAAATGAGCCCAAGAATAAATGGGCCCTGAGAAGGCCGAAAGATAACACGGGTTGGAAACGGCCCAATGGAATAATGGGCCGTTAATGGATATAAAGCGGTACACTGTTCATTGCGGGCCAAATTCACCACGAGCCGTTAATGGGCCAAGAGTTACAAATGGTCTCGTATGGGCCGAAAGACATCATGGGCCATACATGGGCCAGAAGTTACAACAGGCTAGAATCATATTGGAAGGACCAGATGAAGCTACTGGGCTTAATTCGGATAGGCCGTAACGGGTCGTGATCTAGCGGGCCGTAAATGGGCTATATACGAACAGGCCGTTAACAGGCTTTCCTCGGGCCGGCCTGTTACCTTTTGACCAAGTCAAACGGGCCGGCCTTATCACCGGAATGGGCCTCTGTTGGGCTGTGCCACGTGTCAACGTGTCATAGGCGCCTCCTGTCCAATGAATGGATGACATCTGTCCCAACGGTGAGCCAACACGTGTTTCCTCCGGCCAATGAGAATTTTACACGTGGAAAATCCTCATTGGTCCGGGCTGTTAGCGGGTTATCGGATCCAAAACCGGACCCGATAGCTTAATGGTGTTCCGTTACGGTGGATGCCATGTGTCGGTCACCCTTGACGAAAGCATTTCCATGACGCGCGATTTATCGTCATGGAAGTGGACACTTCCGTGATGATAATTTTGGTAATGTCATGGAACACTTCTACGACAGCACAGGTATGACTATCTTGATTCTGTCATAAATTTGTCATGGATGTACATGCATAACAGAAAACGTGACCTAGTGTGACAAACACGTATCATCACGGAAGTGTCTTTTTTTGTAGTGGTGGAGCATTCCTCGCAACATCCTTGACATAAAAGATGGCATTACTTCAAGGTAGGTCATAATACAAGATGGAGGCAAGTCGCATCCACAACAGGAACAATGTTGTGATGAAAGGAAGATGACGATGTTGCTGATGGTAACTCAAATTTCCAAGGGATGAGGATGACACTTATCATCATGAATTCGATTGATATCCTGGAAGATCTCAGAATGTTGATGATGATCATGACACGTTTGTTGAGTGATTTCATGAAAATATAATCGATTGGCAATGACATCAAGTCAAAGGAATGATGAAGCAAAAGGTTATTGGAACCATGGGTATGGCACAAACTCGAAATCAAGCTTTCTGTTCAAGGCGTAATGATATGACGAGGAAGATCGACATAAGCTTAGCTCATCATCGAAAATTGTGCTCTGGGAAGGACCATGTAGCATGGTTAAAATTTAGCACAATAATGATATAGCAATCAGGCTAGGAATGACTAGAAGGACTATTAAACTCGTAAGCAATGAAATTTACTTAGAGTTATTGAATCGGAGTGTGGAATCGATTAACTTATCGGTGTTCTCGAGTAACTAATAACTCAAAACCCGGGGGGATTGGAACCAGCAAGAATAATAGTTGATGAAGAACTCATAAGAAGTTATGTAGTTCCGTGATATTTTCGAGATAACAGAGGTAAAACTCAAAGGTAGACCAGGATAGTAACCGAACTAGATCGTTGACTTGCGATATCAGATACTTTAACCTTGTCAAAATAGACGAGGCACTCGGATGGTTTCCTTTCAGAATTATATTAAATAAAGTTAGCATTGTTGGAACCATAGCTATCACGGATCCAAAATAACGACACCGGAAGAGTTATTCAAATGATTAAATATTTTGCAAGAAGCTTCCATGATAAGTTCCACATCGGTTCCATGGGCATGAACACAAGGGTTCAAGGTCGACTCCCACTTCTTCAATGCCTAACCTATCATTTACTTCTCGTCTTCGAAGAATTTGTAGAGCAGAAAATTAGCTGGTAAAACACCAGAATGGTATGATTGTGTAAACTTTTCGTGTGCATACGGTTTTAAGGAAGGTATAGGCTCAACCCATCGGGGCATCTTAGAAACATATACCAAAAACTTCAGGAGTAAATATCACCAGCTCGAAAGCAAAGCATGGTTAGCCAAATCAGAGAATAGGATTTACCTATGGCATTATGTATCAGGGAAAGAACTTCTCGAGGTTTTGTATACGAAGGACACCGTCGGATGATAATTCAATAAAGGATCAGACGGTCCATAACGGAGATGATGTGAGCATCGGCACACAACCAATGGAAGGAAAAATGTGAAGGCATTGGATCATATAAACAACTGACAAATTCAAAGATCAAATGCAAAGGAATTATGATTTCCAATTCAAGGGATCAAAAGCAAATGCTCTGATTAAGGATGGATAAGTTGAGTAGGCTTTGGGGTACAATCGATGGCAATTTGATTGCTTGAGATCCAGCTCATCTTTAAAATAACGTCTGGGTTAGAAGGATGAATTCTAGGACCTCACTTAGGATTGCGAGCACTCGCAACATATTCAATCGGCGGACTCAAAATGACAATGGCAAATGATGTCAATAAGATATCCAGACTTATGAGATTATTCATAATGCAAGCAAGCAAGAATTTCAAGAGCAAAAGGCTGCTGAGGGTTTTTGAAAGATCGAAGGGTATTTTGAAGACTTGTGTGAAATACGTGAATCAACTGGGGATGAGCGGACACTCGATAAGTGTGAGAATTATCCATGGGGGTATTCAGGTGGCAAATAATAGCAAGACAGTAAGCTCAAAGGATTCTCGGATCAACAGAGAGAGTTTCGGGGTATCTTGTAATAACAAGATCAACTGGGAAACATTGTATGACTGGTGAGTATATGTGGTTATCCATAGGGGTTTACTGATGGAAGCGAATTGCAAAAGCGATGGCATAAAGTCTCGAGAGAACATCGGAGAGTATCTTCGGATTCTTCTGGTGCAGCACGTGATCATCTGTAATAAGGGGCTCTCCAGGACAAGTATTCTCAAGAACCTAAAGTTAGATTTTAGAAAAATTATTTAACCCGAATAGAAGAGAGATCGGAGTCCCAGAGTATAGACGAGAAATAAAAGATCCTAATACCACCCAATGGCGATGTGGGCCCGTAAGCCACACATCCATGTTAGTAAAAGTTTTTCAGTGCATAGACTCAACTTCGGCCAAGGAGTTGGAAGGGGGATTCCTATAGGCAGTCGGCTCTGATACCAACTTGTGACGCCCCCGATTCAATCGTACACTAATCATGCACGCAAACATGTACGATCAAGATCAGGGACTCACAGGAAGATATCACAACACAACTCTAAAAACATAAATAAGTCATACAAGCATCATAATACAAGCCAGGGGCCTCGAGGGCTCGAATACAAGTGCTCGATCATAGACGAGTCAGCGGAAGCAACAATATCTGAGTACAGACATAAGTTAAAGAAGTTGCAATAAGATGGCTAGCACAAACTGGGATACATATCGAAAGAGGCGCATGCCTCCTGCCTGGGATCCTCCTAAACTACTCCTGGTCGTCGACGGCGGCCTGCACGTAGTACTAGGCACCTCTGATATAGTAGGAGTCGTCGAAGGTGGCGTCTGACTCCTGGGCTCCAGCATCTGGTTGCGACAACCAAGAAGAATGGAAAGGGGGAAAGAGGGAGAAAAGCAACCGTGAGTACTCATCCAAAGTACTCGCAAGCAAGGATCTACACTACATATGCATGGGTATCAGTGTAAAGGGGCAATATCGGTGGACTGAACTGCAGAATGCCAGAATAAGAGGGGGATAGCTAGTCCTGTCGAAGACTACGCTTCTGGCAGCCTCCATCTTGCAGCATGTAGAAGAGAGTAGATGGTAAGTTCACCAAGTATCAGCGCATAGCATAATCCTACCCGGCGATCCACCCCTCGTCGCCCTATGTGAGAGCGATCACCGGGTTATATCTGGCACTTGGAAGGGTGTGTTTTATTAAGTATCCGGTTCTAGTTATCATAAGGTCGAGGTACAACTCCGGGTCATCGTTTTACCGAGGATCACGGCTATTCGAATAGATAAACTTCCCTGCAGGGGTGCACCACATTACCCAACACGCGCGATCCCTTTGGCCGGACACACTTTCCTGGGTCATGCCCGACCTCGGAAGATCAACACGTCGCAGCCCTACCTAGGCACAATAGAGAGGTCAGCACGCCGGTCTAAAACCTATGCGCGTAGGGGTCTGGGCCCATCGCCCATTGCACAACTGCACGTTGCGTACGCGGCCGGTGAGTAGACCTAGCAACCTCCATTACAAAGGAAGTTGTGTTACGCGGTCCAACCCGGCGCGCGCCGCTCAGTCGCTGACGTCAAGAAGGCTTCGGCTGATACCACAACGTCGAGTGCCCATAACTGTTCCCGCATAGTTGGTTAGTGCGTATACGCTAGTGGCTAGACTCAGATCAAATACCAAGATCTCGTTAAGCATGTTATTTTGAAGTAACCGTGGATGCTGACCAGTGGCCAGGCCCACCTCTCGCCTAGGTGGTCTGAACCTGCCCTGTCGCTCCGCCACAAAGTAACAGTCGGGGGCCGTCGGGAACCCAGGCCCACCTCTACCGGGATGGAGCCACCTGTCCTTTCAACCCCCACATCAGAATCACTTGCGGGTACTCTACGAGCCGACTCGACTTTAGTCACCACATGTATCATATAATGTATTGATACGTCTCCAATGTATCTATAATTTTTTATTGTTCCATGCTATATTATATTCTGTTTTGGATGTTTAATGGGCTTTACTATACACTTTTATATTATTTTTGGGACTAACCTATTAACCGGAGGCCCAGCCCAAATTGCTGTTTTTTGCCTATTTCAGTGTTTCGCAGAAAAAGAATATCAAACGGAGTCCAAACGGAATGAAACCTTCAGGAACATGATTTTTGGAACAAACGTGATCCAGAGGACTTG
>NC_057808.1:404107295-404119715 GCF_018294505.1 Triticum aestivum
TTGCTCCACCGACGTACTTCTTCCTCCTATATCTACCTACGTACTCCCAAACCATCAGATACAGAGCCAAAACCCTATTTCCACCACCGCAACCTTCTGTACCCGTGAGATCCCATCTTGGGGCCTTTTCCGGCGCTCCGCCGGAGGGGGCATTGATCACGGAGGGCTTCTACATCAACACCATAGCCTCTCCGATGATGTGTGAGTAGTTTACCTCAAACCTTCATGTTCATAGTTATTAGCTAGATGGCTTCTTCTCTCTCTTTGGATCTCAATACAATGTTCTCCTCGATCTTCTTGGAGATCTATTCGATGTAATCTTCTTTTGCGGTGTGTTTGTCGAGATCCGATGAATTGTGGGTTTATGATCAAGATTATCTATGAACAATATTTTAATATCCTTTGAATTCTTTTATGTATAATTGGTTATCTTTGCAAGTCTCTTCGAATTATCAGTTTGGTTTGGCCTAATAGATTGATCTTTCTCGCAATGGGAGAAGTGCTTAGCTTTGGGTTCAATCTTGCGGTGCTCGATCCCAGTGACAGAAAGGGAAACGACACGTATTGTATTGTTGCCATCGAGGATTAAATGATGGGTTTTATATCATATTGCATGAGTTTATCCCTCTACATCATGTAATCTTGCTTAAAGCGTTACTCTGTTCTTATGAACTTAATACTCTAGATGCATGCTGCATAGCGGTCGATGTGTGGAGTAATAGTAGTAGATGCAGGCAGGAGTCGGTCTACTTGTCACGGACGTGATGCCTATATACATGATCATACCTAGATATTCTCATAACTATGCTCAATTCTATCAATTGCTCGACAGTAATTTGTTTACCCACCGTAATACTTATGCTCTTGAGAGAAGCCACTAGTGAAACCTATGGCCCCCGGGTCTATTTTCCATCATATTAATCTTCCAACACTTAGCTATTTTATTGCCGTCTATTTTAGTTTGCATCTTTATCATAAAAATACCAAAAATCTTATCTTATCATATCTATCAGATCTCACTCTCGTAAGTGACCGTGAAGGGATTGACAACCCCTTTATCGTGTTGGTTGCGAGGTTCTTATTTGTTTGTGTAGGTGCGTGGGACTTGTACGTGATCTCCTACTGGATTGATACCTTGGTTCTCAAAAACTGAGGGAAATACTTACGCTACTTTACTGCATCACCCTTTCCTCTTCAAGGGAAAACCAACGCAGTGCTCAAGAGGTAGCAAGAAGGATTTCTGGCGCCGTTGCCAGGGAGATTTGCGCCAAGTCAAGTCAAAATTTGACTCCCGATAACGAGCCATTTCTGGCGCCGTTGCCAGGGAGATTCAAGCCAAGTCAAGACATACCAATTACCCATGACAAACTCTTATCCCTCGCATTACATTATTTGCCATTTGCCTCTCATTTTCCTCTCCCCCACTTCACCCTTGCCGTTTTATTCGCCCTTTCTTTTCCGTTCGCCTCTTTTTCGCTTGCTTCTTATTTGGTCGTGTGTTGGATTGCTTGCTTGTCACGATGGCTCAAGATAATACTAAATTGTGTGACTTTACCAATACCAACAACAATGATTTTCTTAGCACTCCGATTGCTCCTCTTACCGATGCTGAATCTTTTGAAATTAATGCTGCTTTGTTGAATCTTGTCATGAAAGATCAATTCGCTGGCCTTCCTAGTGAAGATGCCGCTACCCATATGAATAGTTTCGTTGATTTGTGTGATATGCAAAAGAAGAAAGATGTGGACAATGATATTTTTAAATTGAAGCTATTTCCTTTTTCGCTTAGAGATCGTGCTAAAGTTTGGTTTCCTTCTTTGCCTAAAAATAGTATTGATTCATGGAATAAGTGCAAAGATGCTTTTATCTCTAAGTATTTTCCTCCCGCTAAGATCATCTCTCTTAGAAACGATATCATGAATTTTAAGCAACTCGATCATGAACATGTTGCACAAGCTTGGGAGAGGATGAAATTAATGATACGTAATTGCCCTACACATGGTTTGAATCTTTGGATGATTATACAAAAAATTTATGCCGGATTGAATTATGCTTCTACAAATCTTTTAGATTCGGCCGCGGGAGGCACTTTTATGGAAATCACCTTAGGAGAAGCTACTAAACTCCTAGATAATATTATGGTTAATTATTCTCAATGGCACACCGAAAGATCCACTAATAAAAAAGTGCATGCGATAGAAGAAATTAATGTTTTGAGTGGAAAGATGGATGAACTTATGAAATTATTTGCTACTAAAAGTGTTTCTTCTGATCCTAATGATATGCCTTTGTCTACTTTGATTGAGAATAATAATGAATCTATGGATGTGAATTTTGTTGGTAGGAATAATTTTGGTAACAACGCGTATAGAGGAAACTTTAATCCTAGGCCGTTCCCTAGTAATTCCTCTAATAATTATGGTAATTCCTACAACAATTCCTATGGAACTTTTAATAAGATGCCCTCTGAATGTGAGACTAGTGTTAAGGAGTTTATGAATTCGCAAAAGAATTTCAATGCTTTGCTTGAAGAAAAATTGCTTAAGGTTGATGAATTGGCTAGGAACATTGATAGAATTTCTCTTGATGTTGATTCTTTGAAACTTAGGTCTATTCCACCAAAGCATGATATCAATGAGTCTCTCAAAGACATGAGAATTTCCATTGATGAGTGCAAAGAAAGAACCGCTAGGATGCGTGCTAAGAAAGATTGCTTTGTGAAAGCGTGTTCTTCTAGTTTCTATGAAAATAAAGACGAAGATCTAAAAGTTATTGATGCGTCTCCTATTAAATCTTTGTTTTGCAATATGAATCTTGATAATGATGGGACTGGAGATGAGTCATCTTTACCTAGGAGGCGTCCCAAAAATTCGGAGTTTTTAGATCTTGATGCAAAAATTGGTAAAAGTGGGATTGAAGAGATTAAAACTTTAGATATTAATGAACCCACTATTTTGGATTTCAAGTAATTTAATTATGATAATTGCTCTTTGATATATTGTATTTCCTTGTTGCAATCCGTGCTAAATTCTCCTCATGCTTATAGCCAAAATAAAGCTTTTACCAAACATATCGTTGATGCTTTAATGCAATCTTATGAAGAAAAACTTGAGTTGGAAGTTTATAACCCTAGAAAACTTTATGATGAGTGGGAACCTACTATTAAAATTAAAATAAAAGATCATGAATGCTATGCTTTGTGTGATTTGGGTGCTAGTGTTTCCACGATTCCAAAAACTTTGTGTGATTTGTTAGGTTTCCGCGAATTTGATGATTGCTCTTTAAACTTGCACCTTGCGGATTCCACTATTAAGAAACCTATGGGAAGAATTAATGATGTTCTTATTGTTGCAAATAGGAACTATGTGCCCGTAGATTTTATTGTTCTTGATATAGATTGCAATCCTTCATGTCCTATTATTCTTGGTAGACCTTTCCTTAGAACGATTGGTGCAATTATTGATATGAAGGAAGGGAATATTAGATTTCCATTTCCGTTAAGGAAAGGTATGGAACACTTCCCTAGAAAGAAAATAAAATTACCTTATGAATCTATTATGAGAGCTACTTATGGATTGCCCACCAAAGATGGCAATACGTAGATCTATCCTTGCTTTTATGCCTAGCTAGGGGCGTTAAACGATAGCGCTTGTTGGCAGGCAACCCAATTATAATTTAGTTTTTTGCTTTTTGCTTCTGTTTAGGAATAAATATGTGATCTAGCCTCTGGTCAGATTTGTTTTTATGTTTTAATTAGTGTTTGTGCCAAGTTAAACCTATAGGATCTTCTTGGATGATAGTTATTTGATCTTGCTGAAAATTCCAGAAACTTTCTGTTCACGAAAGCAATTGTTTAAAATCACCAGAACGTGATAAAATACTGATTCCAATTGCAGTAGATCAATAAACAAATTGTCTAGGTCTTACTATTTTGGTAGATTTTTCTGAGTTCCAGAAGTTTGCGTTAGTTACAGATTACTACAGACTGTCTTGTTTTTGACAGATTCTGTTTTTCGTGTGTTGTTTGCTTATTTTGATGAATCTATGGCTAGTAAAATAGTTTATAAACCATAGAGAAGTTGGAATATAGTAGGTTTAACACCAATATAAATAAAGAATGAGTTCAATACAGTACCTTGAAGTGGTGTTTTGTTTTCTTTCGCTAACAGAGCTCACGAGATTTTCTGTTGAGTTTTGTGTTGTGAAGTTTTCAAGTTTTCGGTAAAAGATTTGATGGATTATGGAAAAAGGAGTGGAAAGAGCCTAAGCTTGGGTATGCCCATGGCACCCCAAGATAATCTAAGAACACCAAAAAGCCAAAGCTTGGGGATGCCCCGGAAGGCATCCCCTCTTTCGTCTTCGTCCATCGGTAACTTTACTTGGACCTATATTTTTATTCACCACATGATATGTGTTTTGCTTGGAGCGTCGTGTATTATTTGAGTCTTTTCTTTCTAGTTTACCACAATCATCCTTGCTGTACACACCTTTTGAGAGAGACACACATGATTTAGAATTTATTAGAATACTCTATGTGCTTCACTTATATTTTTTGAGCTATATAGTTTTTGCTCTAGTGCTTCACTTATATCTTTTAGAGCACGGTGGTGGATTTGTTTTGTAGAAACTATTGTTCTCTCATGCTTCACTTATATTACTTTGAGAGTCCTACAAAACAGCATGGTAATTTGCTTTAATTATGATAGGCATCCAAGATTAGTAAAAAAAATTCTTATGAGTGTGTTGAATACTATGAGAAGTTTGATGCTTGATAATTGTTTTAAGATATGAAGATGGTGATATTAGAGTCATGCTAGTTGAGTAGTTATGAATTTGAGAAATACTTGTGTTAAAGTTTGTGATTCCCGTAGCATGCACGTATGGTGAACCGTTATGTGATGAAGTCGGAGCATGATTTATTTATTGATTGTCTTCCTTATGTGTGCGGTCGGGGACGAGCGATGGTCTTTTCCTACCAATCTATCCCCTAGGAGCATGCGCGTAATACTTTGCTTTGATAACTTCTAGATTTTTGCAACAAGTATATGAGTTCTTTATGACTAATGTTGAGTCCATGGATTATACGCACTTTCTTCCTTCCACCATTGCTAGCCTCTCTAATACCGCGCACTTTTAGCCGGTATCATACACCCACCATATACCTTCCTAAAAACAGTCACCATACCTACCTATCATGGCATTTCCATAGCCATTCCGAGATATATTGCCATGCAACTTACCACCGTTCCGTTTACTATGACACGCTCCATCATCGTCATATTTCTTTGCATGATCATGTAGTTGACATCGTATTCGTGGCAAAGCCACCGTTCAGAATTCTTTGATACATGTCAGTCTTGATTCATTGCATATCCCAGTACACCGCCGGAGGCATTCACATAGAGTCATATTTTGTTCTAAGTTTTGAGTTGTAATTCTTGATTTGTAAAGTAAATAAAAGTGTGATGATCATCACTATTAGAGCATTGTCCCAAGTGAGGAAAGGATGATGGAGACTATGATTCCCCCACAAGTCGGGATGAGACTCCGGACGAAAAAAAGGAAAAAAAAAGAGGCCATAAAAAGAAGAGAAAAGGCCCAAAGAAAAAAAGAGAAAAGAGAGAAGGGACAATGCTACTATCCTTTTACCACACTTGTGCTTCAAAGTGGCACCATGATCTCCATGATAGAGAGTCTCCTATGAAATCACTTTAATATACAGTGGGAATTTTTCATTATAAAACTTGGCTTGTATATTCCAATGATGGGCTTCCTCAAAATGCCCTAGGTCTTCGTGAGCAAGCGAGTTGGATGCACACCCACTTAGTTTCTTTTGTTGAGCTTTCATATACTTATAGCTCTAGTGCATCCGTTGCATGTCAATCCCTACTCACTCACATTGATATCTATTGATGGGCATCTCCATAGCCCGTTGATACGCCTAGTTGATGTGAGACTATCTTCTCCTTTCTGTCTTCTCCACAACCACCCTTCTATTCCACATATGGTGCTATGTCCATGGCTCATGCTCATGTATTGCGTGAAGATTGAAAAAGTTTGAGAACATCAAAAGCATGAAACAATTGCTTGGATTGTCATCGGGGTTGTGTATGATTTAAATACTTTGTGTGATGAAGATAGAGCATAGCCAGACTATATAATTTTGTAGGGATAACTTTCTTTGCCCATGTTATTTTGAGAAGACATAATTGCTTACACTACAAAAAACCTGTTAATACATGACGATTCTAATCCGTCACAGGCGAGGCAAAATCCGTCATGGGTGCCCATCCTTGACGGATTTGAAATCCGTCATGTATATCGCGTTATATCCATGATGGTCCTTGGCCGTCAAGGATCTACTACTGGCCCGCCCAGGGCCCAAACCTTTGTGATGGAGCAAACCGTCATGGACAGATGCCACGTAGACTTTTCAATTGACCAACTGGAATGACATGATAGCCTACGTGGACACTAGATTCCGTCACAGAAATTGTCATGGATATCCTACATGGGGTAGCCCATTAGTTTGTCCCATTAGCCTATTTCATTCAGCCCATTTTTCACCAACTATATTTTTAAGCATAATGTATTACACACATCTTAATGCCAACTTTGGCAGACATGTATTTCAAAACTGTCTCACATGCACATATGAATCAAAATGCAGTCACCCACAAGTATCTACAACATAGCAGCTTACAAAATCCTCCATGAAATGATAGTTTACAACATATATCACTTGGGAAAGTTAAAAAACAGTACAATCCAGTTCACACAAACAGAACATTTAAACTATTGAAGTTGCTATTCAAGTTCTTGCAGCCGGCCCTCTTGATGGAAGTTATCATGTCAGTGCAAATTGTGATGGGCAGCACCAAGTAGCCCGGTACGCAATCATACCTAGCATATTTACAACACCATTAGATATTTGTAGATATGAATAGATTGTAAAAATAAGAGAATTGAAACAAATATAAAAAATGAATGACTCATGCTGTCCAAAATTCTTAAATCTTGCACTGCTACAAGTGAGAATAACATAGTATCTACTACATACATGTTTCATGTAGATCTGTATTAATTAAAACAACCAAGTTATGGGTAAAAAAATGAAATGTCAAGTTGTGCATATCATCCGAACAAGGAAAACAAAAACACTGGTCAAAGGGGGACAGTACATACTGCAGTGCAAAAGATTCATTGAATTATCATATGTCCAGTCATATCCTTGATGATAAGTTATTAATATAGAAGAAGGGATAGTTATGCGTTGTGAAAACAAACAACTACATACTTCTACAGTTGTGTCCAGTAGTATATTATTTTTCCATCCTTGTAAGTAGGCATGAATCGACTTGTCAATATTTGGCGCAACAACACCTTTGGGTACCACCAATTTGCAAAAAATAGGTTACCCAACCCCAGAACCTTCCCTATTATATAGAGCATTACGAAATTGGATATACCCTAAAGAACAATATCCACATATTGTTGACACTTGACAATTGAAACTTAGACCAAAAAAGATATATAGTGAAAATAAAACCAGAAGGCTATGAAGGAGACAGTAATAGACCTATCTAAGAATGTGGACATTTTGCCCAAGGATGCATGTCACTTGCAACCATAAGAGATCATCAACATACAGCTGAAGAATTACTATTTGACAAGAATTAGCATTTGACAGGAACAATAATAAATAAATTAACAAGTGGTGATGCAAAATTACGACCAACAGTTTCTGAGGTAAAACGATGGCAGTGCAGCCTGGAGGATCAACATCATAAGCTTCGCTTACATGTAGCTAGGGCCACATCAATCTCAGCACCAACATCCGAAGATCCGCAGTCCCATCAAAATGTCCAACCTTAGGCTCCAATCTGGGTGTTGAGAAAATTGCATACAAAATCTGGGTGTCCATGAGATAGACCTAGGCAACGCATCTGACAAAACTTAGCACACTGTTAAAACAACTTTTGACAGAGAATTGACAACATACAAGAATTTCATTTGAGCCCAAAGTGCAATGACATATTATTATTTGCTGCAAACCAAGATCGAATAAGAACACTAAACTTTTCAAACCTGCAGATTGTTACACTATTTCATTATCTATGTGTGCCTCTAAATCTCTAAAGCTACAGATTGTTACACCATTTCATTATTTCATTTTAGAGCCTCAATAATGTAGAATGGAACAGCTTATTCAGTGGTAAATCTTGTGCCCCTCCCTCTAGCTCAGGGAGTAGCTTATTCAGTGGTAAAACTGTGTGCCTCTCCCTCTGCCTCTCAACTTTTGTAGATGGAAGAAAGTTACTTCTGAATCTTGCCGTGGTATGTTCAATCATAGAAGTTTCACAACACCATATACCAACATATATTGTGAAAATGTGCCTTGACTGTCACATGCACACACCAAGAAACATCCAATATTAATTCAGATAGGAACATGTACGAACATATGCAGGATTTTCTTATCAAGAATACCAATGAGTCCTTAAGCTAGGCATGGTCAGAACTAACAAGTACTAACTCCGTCTCAAAATATAAGACATTTTTGTAGGCCAGTTTAGCCTATAAAAATGACTTATATTTCAAGATGGACGTAGTATGACTCAACTAGCATTGATATTTGATCCTAACAACAACAAAGATGAGTAGATCCACTGGCGGAGCTTCGTGAGGGAAAAACAAGGCCATGACCCACCCAGCTCCACAGACAAATAAAACTCTTTTGTACATGTAACAGCTTAATCCAATAGCATGTCTCCCTCGCATCCAGCTATGAGCTCTCTGCCCCAATTCAGCACTGAGCAAGCCACTCAGAGATGGAGCGGTCCAATAGCCAGGCAGACGGGCGCCGCATGTAGCAACCCCTACGGTGACCCATCCCTATGCCACAACGGGCATGGCCATATGGCGGCTGCCAGCGGCTAGCCGCTGATGAACTACCCAGGCGACGAGCACAAGACCATAGAACCAGCAGGCAGCTAGCGCACAAGAAATTTCATTTATTTGTCCAAATTTTACTTGACAACATCATCCTGTTACCAGTTTCCCTATACAGGCAACCTGAAATTTCACTAACTCATGCCTACTTAACTGTATGGTTTAGAGGAAAAAAATTGGCCCGCCCAACTTATTTGTTGTAGCTCCGCCACTGAGTACATCTAACTTAGACAAGTTCTGCACATCGTTAATTATTAGTTTGCAACTACGCCAGGGAGTAAAGACAATATAAAAATATAGAGATATACCAGACTAATAACAATAGAAAGGAGAAGAACACTAATATGCTTTATTCATTACTGGCATGGCCTAATTAGGAACTAAACGTGAACCACCACACAGCTTGTCTAACTAGTACTTCCTCTGTAAACTAATATAAGAGCGTTTAGATCACTATTTTAGTATTCTAAACGCTCTTATATTAGTTTACGGAGGGAGTAGTTATTTAACACAAAGTCTACACCGCTAATGCTCGCACGGTGAGAGAAGAAAAAGGAAATATCTAGCAGTGCTAGTCTGTCGGTGGCTGTAACTTGCTGTAGCTTGCGAGTATCAGGAAACAAAGTGAACACGTTTTCTGCATCAGGTTCAGTCCAAGAAAATTGGTGAGCCCCTGGAGAACTATGCTAGAGAAGAGCAGCAGGCAATTGGAAGAAAAGAAAAACAGAACGAGAGAGTCAACCTTATTGTTCTGTGGGGAATCATGATGGTCGGCACGGATGACCTCGCCGTTCAAGCTCGTCGGGTTTGAGCGTGGGGTCCCGGTCGTCGCCGTCCATGGAATTGGAGAGGCAGAGAGCTCCTACTGATCTGAATCGAAGCAAGAAATTTTGATTGGGGATGGGAGAGAAAGTAATAAAGGAGAGCAGACGAGGGGGGAGCAGGGACGAACCTTGTGCGGGGCGTCGTCGCCGTTGACGAGGTCGCGCTCGGGCCTCCAGCAGGTTACAGTCCTCGTCCTCTCCTCGTCCGGTGCTTGCTGCTCCGAATCTCCGGATGGCGAATCAGCTGCGGGCTCTGGGAAACGGAGGAGGGAGCCCCCTGCTGCAGATCCATGGCCAACGTGAGTAGCAGAAGCACGCGGCAACGGCTAGGGATGGCCGCCGCTTCCATCGGGCCACTGCAGCCGCCGTCACCATGGATCTCGGGCCGTCGTCATCGCTTGGAGGCGGGGAGGTGGAGGCGGAGGACAGGGCCGAGGAGAGGTAAGGCGTGGCGGCGGCGGATGGAGATTGAGATTGGGCAGGAGGGTCTTAGGGTTAGTTTTTATATGGGGAAAGATTTAGGGCTTTAGCCGGGCTTCAGGGCGGGCTTCAGTATGCTTGCCGGGCTGTACCAGGACATTCATGATAATTTTCAAATCTGTCATCGGAAATCTGTCATGGATTAACAGGTTTTTTATAGTGTTAGTTAGTATGCTTGAAGTATTATTATTATTATGTTAATATTAAACATTTGTCTTGAATCTTTCGGATCTGAATATTCATAGCACAAATAAGAAAACTACATTGAAAATTATGCTAAGTAGCATTCCACGTCAAAAATTCTGTTTTTATCATTTACCTACTCGAGTATGAGCAAGAATTAAGCTTGGGGATGCTTGATACGTCTCCAACGTATCTATAATTTTTGATTGTTCCATGCTATATTATATTCTATTTTGGATGTTTAATGGGCTTTACTATACACTTTTATATTATTTTTGAGACTAACCTATTAACCGGAGGCCCAGCCCAAATTGCTGTTTTTTGCCTATTTCAGTGTTTCGCAGAAAAATAACATCAAACGGAATGAAACCTTCGGGAACGTGATTTTCGGAACAACCGTGATCCAGAAGACTCGGAGTCTACGTAAAGCAATCAAAGAGGAGAGCACGAGGCAGGGAGCGCGCCTACCCCCCGGCGCGCCCTCCACCCTCGTGGAGCCCATGTTGCTCCACTCACGTACTTCTTCCTCCTATATATGCCTACGTACTTCCAAACCATCAGATACGAAGCCAAAACCCTATTTCCACCGCCGCAACCTTCTATACCCGTGAGATCCCATCTTGGGGCCTTTTCCGACGCTCCGCCGGAGGGGGCATTGATCACGGAGGGCTTCTACATCAACACCATAGCCTTTCCGATGATGTGTGAGTAGTTTACCTCAGACCTTCGGGTCCATAGTTATTAGCTAGATGGCTTCTTCTCTCTCTTTAGATCTCAATACAATGTTCTCCTCGATCTTCTTGGAGATCTATTCGATGTAATCTTCTTTTGCGGTGTGTTTGTCGAGATCCGATGAATTGTGGGTTTATGATCAAGATTATCTATGAACAATATTTGAATCTCCTCTGAATTCTTTTATGTATGACTGGTTATCTTTGCAAGTCTCTTCGAATTATCAGTTTGGTTTGGCCTAATAGATTGATCTTTCTCGCAATGGGAGAAGTGCTTAGCTTTGGGTTCAATCTTGCGGTGCTCGATCCCAGTGACAGAAAGGGAAACGACACGTATTGTATTGTTGCCATCGAGGATAAAAATATGGGGTTTATATCATATTTCATGAGTTTATCCCTCTACATCATGTCATCTTGCTTAAAGTGTTACTCTGTTCTTATGAACTTAATACTCTAGATGCATGCTGGATAGCGGTCGATGTGTGGACTAATAGTAGTAGATGCAGGCAGGAGTCGGTCTACTTGTCACGGACGTGATGCCTATATACATGATCATAACTAGATATTCTCATAACTATGCTCAATTCTATCAATTGCTCGACAGTAATTTGTTTACCCACCGTAATACTTATGCTCTTGAGAGAAGCCACTAGTGAAACCTATGGCCCCCGGGTCTATTTTCCATCATATTAATCTTTCAACACTTAGCTATTTTATTGCTTTTTATTTTACTTTGCATCTTTATCATAAAAATACCAAAAATATTATCTTATCATATCTATCAGATCTCACTCTCGTAAGTGACCGTGAAGGGATTGACAACCCCTTTATCGTGTTGGTTGCGAGGTTCTTATTTGTTTGTGTAGGTGCGTGGGACTTGTGCGTGATCTCCTACTGGATTGATACCTTGGTTCTCAAAAACTAAGGGAAATACTTATGCTACTTTACTGCATCACCCTTTCCTCTTCAAGGGAAAACCAACGCAGTGCTCAAGAGGTAGCATGTATACAAGTATATACCCGTGATCACCTCCCGAGTGATCACAGACCGGTAGTATAGCATGGCAGACGGACAAGAATGTAGGGCCACCGATGGAATACTAGCATCCTATACTAAGCATTTAAGATTGAAGGTAAGGATAACAACTATAGCAACAATGACAGGCTATGCATCAGAATAAGATTATCCGAAAGCAGTAACATGCTACACTACTGTAATGCAAGTAGTAGAGAGAAGGAATAGGCGATATC
>NC_057808.1:404119896-404124130 GCF_018294505.1 Triticum aestivum
GGGTCGTCAACACCGTAGTCGAACTGGGGGTCGCCGGCAGTCTCGGGGTCTATCGAAAAGAAGTAACGAAGGGGGAACACAATAAATAGCAGAGCAATCAAAGCATCACAAAGCATAACATGGCAATACGCGGTGCTAGGGTTGACCTAACGCAGTAGTAGGCGATACCGGCGAAGGGGGGAAACATCCGGGAAAGTATTCCCGGTGTTTCATGTTTTCGGACAAACGGACCGGAGGGAGTTGCAGGTTCGCTATGCTAGGGATGCGTGCCGAAAGAACGGACTGCATATTTGGATTCGTCTCTTCTTTCTGAGCAACTTTCATGTATAAGACATTTTCATCCGAGCTACGAATTATTTTATATAAATTTTTCCAAGTTTTAATTCAATTTCTGAAATTATTATTAATTCGAAATTAATAGACAAAATGCGATGGGTACCCCGCCCTCTGTACACAGAATGTACACAGAGGCTGACATGCGGGCCAGGGGGACCCAGTTGACCAGTCAATGTTTGACTAGTCAATAGGGGGTGGGGTCCCCCTGTCATTGACTGTTTAGGTTTATCTATTAGTTTAACTAAGTTAACTAACTAATTAGTTGGCTAATTAGGAAATTATTTAAGTTTGTTAATGAAATTACCAATTAATTAATGTTATTATTATTATATTTTCTTTCTCTTTTTGGGCGCCGGGACCCATATGTCATAGGCGCAGCGAGGCTTAGCGGGTGAGCGGGCAAGTGGGCAGCGGGCGAAGCCGCCGCCCGCCCTGGTAGCGAGGCGAGGTCGGGGCCATGTGAGAGAGCCGGCGACGGCCGGAGCGCTGGTCGACAGGAGCGCCGACGAGGCCAGGCGGAGGCAATGCAGGCGCGGCTGGGCGGTAGCAGAGCGGCAGCTAGTAGCAGCAACGTAGCAAGCCGTAACGGGAGCAGAGCAGCAGAAGCAGTGGGGCAACAGGCAGCGGCGAGCGGAGGCGGCGGGCGGCAACAAGAGGGCAGCAAGCGAGCAGCGCGCGGGCAACGGATCTCTGCAGGGCGCTGGAGGTCCGGGGCGACGGGGAGCAGCAGCAGGCGGTGCGGTGGCGGGCCATAGTGGCCGGGTTCAATGCCGACGACGAGGTGGAGCGGCGGCGGCTTCGGGCGCGCTTGGCCATCGGCGATGCAGGGCATGGGGAGAGGAGGTAGGGGTCGCATTGGAAGACGGGGAAGGCAAGGAGCACGACGTCGTGCTTGGACGCGAGCTATAGCGGCTGTGGCCACGGCTGCGCCATGCCCGGCGGCAAGGAGCTTTGCCTCCGATGGCGTCGGTGGCTATGGGCACCAAATCGAACGGGGCAGAGAGGGGTTACGAGCGGGAGCTCACCTTGGATCGCAAGAAAGGCTCATCGGGGTTCGGGAGCAGCAGTGACGGCCGGAATCGACGAGGTTCGCCGGCGAGGCAGAGGAAGAAGACGGTGTCGTGGGCTACGCAGCGATGGCTCCCGACTCGGTCCGGTGGGCACGGACAATGTAGCCAAGCACGACGGGGTCTTGGACGGACAAGCTGGGCTCGGGGGTGACGGGGAGCGCGAGGGCCACGGCGGCCATGGCGGTGGATGTTTCGGGCGCCGCCAAAATCGAGAGAGAGGGCGGGAGAGGGGGAAAGTGAGGTGGTCTAGGGTTGCAAGGGGGTCGAGGGGCGTCGAGGGAGACCTTATCCCCTCCTTAGGGCCGCGGATGATCGACACGTGCTCATCAGCGGTTCGAACGGGCGTGCTGCCTCCACGGTGACAGGCATGAACAGGAGGTTGAGGATGGCCTCCTCGTGGAATGGGCCGGTACTGTAGCCAGTGGGCTCAAGTGCACACTATGCACTTGGCCCTTTTCCTAATATCTTGCTGGTATTATGCTCTAGCTACTGTTTTATATTTAATTGGTCCACCAAATCAATTTTTATATATATGAAACCTGCCACATAAATTATGTACATTATTGTGGTGCTTTACAAAAAGTTTCAGGGCACTTTGAATAGTTTAAGTAATTTTTTGAAAAGGAATAGGTTCATTAAATGGTTGTTGTTCCACTGTTTAATTCCTAGGGGCATTTTAGCAACTTAAATAATGTTGGTTTCTAAATGAAAAAGAGTTAGTGAATATTTGCAACATCTCGAACATTTTTATTTTAATATTTGAAAACATTTACCGTTTGACTTGATTTTGAATTTGAATCGGTTTCAAATTAACGCGCGTTTATCAACAGTAACCGAGGTGACGTGGCATCATTAGTAGAGGGTTACTGTAGCTTAATTATCCGAACGTCACACTTCTTCGGCTGCTCCGGTGCGTGGCGGCACTCCGCCTCCTTCTCCGCCTGCTCCGGCGCGTCCGAGCAGCCCGCCTCCTCCTCCGACTAGTCAGTAACGACGGAAGACAGCCGCCGCCGCTCTGGCTGCTCTGGCGCGTCGTAGCACTCCGCCTCCTTCTCCGCCTCGTAAGCAACAAAGGAAGATAGCCGCCGCCACTCCGGATGCTCCGGCGTCTAACAGTATAGCCAGAGGCGGGAGGCAGTACAGATTCGGTCCATCTCTCAAGCCTCTAGAGAAGTGTGACGCCCCCGATTTGACCGTACACTAATCATGCACGCAAATGTGTACGATCAAGATCAGGGACTCACGGGAAGATATCACAACACAACTCTAAAACATAAATAAGTCATACAAGCATCATAATACAAGCTAGGGGCCTCGAGGGCTCAATTACAAGTGCTCGATCACAGACGAGTCAGCGGAAGCAACAATATCTGAGTACAGACATAAGTTAAACAAGTTTGCCTTAAGAAGGCTAGCACAAAAGTAGCAACGATCGAAAAGGCAAGGCCTCCTGCCTGGGACCTCCTAACTACTCCTCGAAGCCGAACTCCATGTAGAATCATCCTCGGGATCTCTAGCTCCTGGACTCCAGCATCTGGTTGCGACAACCAGGTACAGAAAGGGGAAAAGAGGGAGAAAAGCAACCGTGAGTACTCATCCAAAGTACTCGCAAGCAAGGAGCTACACTGCATATGCATGGGTATATGTGTAAAGGGCCATATCAGTGGACTGAACTGCAGAATGCCAGAATAAGAGGGGGATAGCTAATCCTGTTGAAGAGTACGCTTCTGGCAGCCTCCATCTTGCAGCATGTAGAAGAGAGTAGATTGAAGTCCTCCAAGTAGCATCGCATAGCATAATCCTACCCGGCGATCCCCTCCTCGTCGCCCTAATAGAGAGCGATCACCGGGTTATATCTGGCACTTGGAAGGGTGTGTTTTATTAAGTATCCAGTTCTAGTTGTCATAAGGTCAAGGTACAACTCCGGGTCGTCCTTTTACCGAGGGACACGACTATTCGAATAGATAAACTTCCCTGCAGGGGTGCACCACATAACCCAACACGCTCGATCCCATTTGGCCAGACACACTTTACTGGGTCATGCCCGGCCTCGTAAGATCAACACGTCGCAGCCCCACCTAAGCACAACAGAGAGGTCAGCACGCCGGTCTAACCCTATGCGCGCAGGGGTCTGGGCCCATCGCCCTATGCACACCTGCACGTTGCGTACGCGGCCGGAAGCAGACCTAGCCTAGTGGCGTTCCAGTGCAATCCGGCACGCGCCACTCAGTCGCTGACGTCACGAAGGCTTCGGCTGATACCACGACGCTGGGATACCCATAACTACTCCCGCGTAGATGGTTAGTGCGTATAGACCAAATGGCCAGACTCAGATCAAATACCAAGATCTCGTTAAGCGTGTTAAGTATCTGCGAACGCCGACCAGGGCCAGGCCCACCTCTCTCCTAGGTGGTCTCAACCTGCCCTGTCGCTCCGCCACAAAGTAACAGTCGGGGGCCGTCAGGAACCCAGGCCCACTTCTACCGGGGTGGAGCCACCTATCCTTTCAGCCCCCTCATCAGAATCACTTGCGGGTACTCAACGAGCCGACCTGACTTTAGTCGCCACATGTGTCATGTATATAATGTATATAGTATATACCCGTGATCACCTCCTGAAGTGATCACGGCCCAGTAGTATAGCATGGCAGACGGACAAGAGTGTAGGGCCACTGATGGAACACTAGCATCCTATACTAAGCAGTAGGATAGCAGGTAAGGGTACCAACTGTAGCAACAATGACAGGCTATGCATCAGGATAGGATTAACGGAAAGCAGTAACATGCTACACTACTCTAATGCAAGCAGTATAGAGAAGAATAGGTGAT
>NC_057808.1:404124361-404134223 GCF_018294505.1 Triticum aestivum
GTTGCTCTGGCAAGTAGGAGGGGTCGTCAGTGACGTAGTCGACCACAGGGGCATCGACATCGTCACGGGGTCTCCTGAAGAGAAGAGGGGGGAGAAATAGTAAATACATAGCAAGCAAGTGCATAACAGGACAACAGGCAGAGCTAGACGTATTCTAACGCGGTATGAGGTGATACCGGTGAAGGGGGGAAACATCCGGGAAAGTATCCCCGGTGTTTCACGTTTTCGGACAGATGAACCGGAGGTCAAATGTTGCAGGTTCACTATGCTAGGGACGCGTGGCGGATGAACGGACTGCTTATTCGGATTCGTCTCATCGTTCTAAGCAACTTTCATGTAGAAAGTATTTTCATCCGAGTTACGGATTATTTTATATGATTTTCTAAAGATTTAATCATTTTCTGAATTTATTATTAATTCAAAATTGAACTTATTGCATCGGCATGACGTCATACCGACATCAGCAGTCAAACAGCCACTTGACTGGTCAAACTGACGGCTCGGTCCCACCTGTCATACTCTGTGTGTTTAAACAGGGTTCATCTAAACTAAACAGAGGTTAAATTGGAAATGGGCACCACATGGTAGTGACTTACTAATTAATCAAATTAGGTTTATTTAGAAAATAGCTTAATTAGGCTAAATAATCAGAAGGGGCCCACACATCAGCTGCTGGGGCCAGCCCAGTCAGCAAGATTGACCGGTCAACCCGGTCAAGGCGGGGCCAGCAGGGAGCCACCGGTCAGCGACCCAGCGGGTGGCCCCGAGGCAGCCACGTCAGCGCGACCGGCGGTGAAGCTCCGGCGATGCGGATCGCGGCGGCGCGGCTCGGGACTTCGCCGGAAACGGGCTACGGGGCACCGTTTGGCCCGCGCTATAGCGCGTTCGAAAGCGGGGGCGAAGCCGCGTCGTTCTGTGGCTACGGCATGGTCGGAGCGGGGGTGCATCGACGGCGGCGACCTCAACGGCGGAGGTCGGAGGTCTTGCACGGGTGGAGCGGTGCTAGGGGGGTACGGCGAGCGGCGCGAATCTGCTCTACGGGGCCCTTGGAGCCCCAGGAGCATGGGGCCGAGCTCGCTTTCGAGCTCAGGGGACCGAGGCCGCGACGGCGAGGCGAACTGCAATGGCGAGCTCTCGGACGCGGTGGCGGGGCTAGCTCGGGGGCGCGGGCGAGCGAACGGCGAGGGAGAGGAGAAGCGGAAGCTCACCACCGTTGCTGAGAAGGCCCGGGGAAGACGCGCGGCTGCCGGAGTTGTTGGCGAGGCAGCGGTGGTTCGAGGAGGAAGAAGAAGGTTGGGCCGACGAAGGAGGGGCTTTCGGCTCCTGCATGCGGGCGTGGACGACGGAGTGGATGGCGGCGGTCCTCCTGGGCCTGTCAGCGTGGAGAGGGGATGCTGGTGGCCGCGTCGACGGTGAGGCGCGGTGGCGGGCGTGAGCTCGGCTGCGAGCAGAGACGGCGAGGACGGGGGTGTGGCGTCAGCTGCGAGGTGGCTCCGCTTGCTCCAGCTGTTGTAGGTGAGGTGGACGGCTGCGGCGGGCCTTCTAGGCCCCTTGGCTGGCCATGGGGAGGCCGGCGGCCACGAGTCCCACCGGAGAGCGACCTTAGCGGGTTCGGTCGAGGTGGGGGGAGGGAGGATACGAGGGAGAGAGCGGAGGGGGAAAAATATCCCAGGGAGCTGACGAGGAGAGGGAGGAGTAACTCGGTCTTATCCCCACGACGACGTGGGCCAGCTCGGGTGGCTAAGGCTCGGGGGGGTAGGGAGCCTTTCCTTTCTTTTGTTTTATTTCTATTATTATTATTTTCAGTTATGCAATTTTAGTCACTGTTTTGCATTAAGTAGAGCCTCCAAATGATTTTTGTTAGAAGAGCCACTTGGTACATAAATACTAGGCAATAGTTTAAGTTGGACCAAAAAGTTTCAAGCATTTGGGAGTGTTTAACTATTTTTGCGAAAAATTGAAAAGGCAAAAACAATTGTTGCTGAACCACTACATAAATCTCGGGGGGCACTTTGGGAATCCAAAAAGAGGTTGGTCCCAATATGACATGTATCCAGGGATTATTTGCCACACTTTGAACATTTTAGTTTTCATGTTTGGCAATTTTTGAATTTCGACTTTGATTTGAATTTGAATTTCGAATCGATTTTGAACTAACACGAGATTAACAACAGTAACCGTGGTGATGTGGCATCATTAACGTGGGATTACTGTAGCCTAACTACCCGGTCGTCACAATTCTCCTCCACTACAAGAAATCTCGTCCCGAGATTTAGGAGCGGTTATAAGGGGGAAGGGATCTGGTTACGAAATTATAACGATTCTTCTCGGCCATTGTTGCTCTTCTCGAAGAGGTCGATCCATTACATTGATGTCTTCAGTCCTCTGCTTCAGGTCATCATGATGAAGTTTGTCGTCCTTCCTTCAGGATCTTCACCGTACTTACGAAAGGGTGAGAAGGGAAAACCCTATAAGGACGGATTCTAACAAGATCGAGCATCAAGCGGTTAACCCAGGTGAAGAAGCATAAGTATCTCTCGAATTGAAACCTAAGAAGATGTCGAGAGCAAAGTAAGAAGGTACCATGATAAGTTTCAAACCGATAGGCAAGCGTTCGATGCCTATCAGAAGGTGAAAGGGGTTCAGAGCAACGAGAATAAGTATTGCGTCTGATACCCGAATAGATCACTAGGAAGGTGGCCCGCGAATTAAATACGGAGCCAAGTGTGAGGAATAACCATTAGAAACAGGGTTGTATAGAAGAGTCAGGTTTCGATCCTGTGGAACTGTGGGTTATGGGCCCACCATGTGGTTTTTTTAGGAGCAGTGACATCTTGCACGATCATGATAGCAAGGTTTGTTAGAGGATAGTCTGTCAGTTATATGTCAGCAACATCGTCGGTACCAAGGGCGAGGGACGAAGAGAACCATTTTCCTGCTCGTTGAAACGAGGCGGACCATTAGGCAAAGTTCTCGTCCATCGGTGGTTACCGAAATGTCACCAACAATAGTAACAGGGTCTTACTGACAGAGTTGTACACCGAGGTGTTTACATAAGCAGGAGAATATTACTGCTTAGATCATATAGATCACCAGAAAGGTTAAACCAAACAATGGAAAGGAAAATATGATCATCAGATTAAACAGAAGAATGGAAAGGAAAGTGTGTTTAAACACATATCTCAAGGGTATATCCTTCCCAAGGACAAGCTGAGCATGATATTCATGACAGGATATAATGTAGAAAACTCTTTAGGTAGGGGAGAGAAATTTCATGACATTACCCATACAACGGTGTTTGGATAATTGAACAGGAAACATCTAGCATTGGTCTTCAAATGTTCCTGTTGAAAATCGGAGTACCATAGACATGCTTCGAGATAGCATTGACATGGTCAACAGGTGAAGATCAGACTTTGGAAACAAAAAGGATCCATCAGGAACAACTTATAGAATAAGTCTTACAAGTTCCTCATGGAAGAACAGCTAACCTTGCTAAAAAGGAAAACTTATAACAATAGGTCCTCTGGCCAGGTGTGTTAGGCATGACATCACCTTACCGGGTCATAAATAAACCAATGTTACAACTCTTGGAAATATGTTCCAACCACCATATCTGACCGAGATTCAGATCTGATTGGTGTCAGGATAACTCAGACTCAGGATGCCTGAGAAGAAAGGTGCAACACGAATTGTCGAGATGACATTGTAAGATTCTCGAGAATTAAACCATGGAAGCGAGTTCCGGAACAAGAGTTCATCATTAAATCAAGGAGAGGATGAGGGGGTGGCTGATGGACCCAGCGACAATTCTTCGAGATTTCAAAAAAGATGGAGTTCCACTATTATGTGAACAAGGAGATAACATTAGCTAGATCGAATGATATAATGAGGTATGCTCGAGGAAAACATACCCAATTAAACATTGGTTGAAAGGTGCACCCGAAATATGGGATGGGTTGCAAGACTAACGTCGGAATGGTGATTCAATAATCAATAGTCTAAGAATGAACGGCCGACCCTTGACTTCAAAGCAATAGGGTTGCTAGAAGTTTTAGAATCCGAACAACACAGTTCACCTGTTTGTATCCCGGTTAGAATCAACACGTGAACCTGGAAATGAATGGAGATGGCGAGAAGTATTACTATATAAGGAATTCTTAAGAGGTGGGGCAATCCTCACAACATCGTTGACATGAAAGACAGTAATACTTCAATGTAGAACATAACATAAGCTAGTTAGCAAGAAGCTCCATAACAGGATCAAGTTTGTGATGAAAGGAATGTAAGGATGTTGTCGATGGTAACTCAAATTACCAAGGAACGAGGATGGCACTAATCATCAAGAATTCCATTGATATCCTGGAAGGAGTCAAAATGTTGATGATGATCACGACATTTTGTTGTCGAGGGGATCCACGAAGAAGCAATTGATCAGCGACTGCATCAAGCAAAAGGACTGATGCAACAAAAGATTATTGGAGCCACAGATACTACACAAACTCGAGGTCAAGTTTGTTGTTCGAGGTGAACCGATATGACGAGGAAAATCGACGTAAGCTTAGCTCATCATCGAAAGTGGTGCTCCGGGAATAAGGACCAGGTAGCACAGTTAAAATCATCAAGATAATGATATAGCCGAGCAGGCTAGGGATGATGTGATCGAGTACGAACTCGTAAGCAAAGGAGATTACTAAGAGTTGTTTAATCGTGATGCGGACTCGATTTAGTTATCGATGTCCTTGAGTGTTTAATAACTCGGAGCCCGTGAAAAATTGGAATTCAATGAGAATGTAATACTTGATGGAGAACTCATAATAAGTTATGCAGCTCCGTGATAATCTCGAGATACCAGGGGGGTAATACTCGACGACAAACCAAAGTAGAGGTTGGACTGGGGTATTGCTCTGCAGAAGACAAGTGCTCAACTTGTACGAGAAATGGTATTTAAAGGAGAACATGGTCGGAACCACGATTGCAAAAGGCCAGATCCCAGATATAAGATGAACTTATACCCAGGGAATAATTAATTTAAGAGAAGCTTTTAATGATAAGATCTACATCGTGTCCATGGGCATGAACGCAAAGTTCAAGGTCGACTCCCACTTCTTCAATGCATAACCTTTCATTCACTTCTCGCGTTTGATGAAGTTGCAGTGTTGAAATTTTTTTTATATGGCAAGATACCAGAAGAGTATGACTCATGAAAACTTTCGAGTTCACACATATTATGAAAGGCATAGGTTCAACCCATTGGGGCATCGTGGAAACATATACCACAAGCTTCAGGGGTAAATAACTCAAGCTCTATAGTAGATCATGGGTGTCAAGACGAGAGGATACAATTTACTAAAGGCATTATGTATCAGGGAAAGAACTCACAAGGTTATTCAATATGAAGGACACTGTCGGATAAAATCCAACAAAGGAACCGATGGTCCACAAGGGATCTGATGTGAGCATCGGTACTCAACCAGAGGAAGAAGAATGTAAGGAGATCTGATTATAGAAACAACTGACTAACTCAAAGTTCAAATGCAAAAGAATTATGATTTCCAAATCAGGGGGTCAGAAGCAACGCTCTGATCAAGAATGGATAAGTTGAGTAGGCTTAGGGGTACAATCGATGGCAATTTGATAGGTCGAGATCCAGCTCACGTTTAAAATGACGTCTGAGCCGGAAGAATGAATTCTAGGATATGATTGAGGATTGCGAGCATTCGCAACAAATTGAATCAACGGACTCAAAATGATAATGACAAGAGATGCCAATAAGATTACGAGACTTATGGGATTAACCATAATGCAAGCAAACAAGAATTTCAAGAGCAATAGGCTCCTGAGGATTTTCGGAAGATCGAATAGTATTTTGAAGACTATTGTGGAATACTTGAATCAATTGGGGATGACCGGATACTCGGTAAGTGCGAGAATTATCCGTAGGGGTATTCAGGTGACAAAGAACAGCAAGGCAGTAAGCTCAAAGGATTCTCGGAACAACAGAGAGAATTTCGGGGTATCTTGTAATAACAAGATCAACTGGGAAACATTGTATGAATGGCGAGTATACATGGTTATCCATAGGAGTTTATCGATGAAAGGGAATTGCAAAAGCGATGAACACAAGTTCTCGGGTTATCAGCGGAGAGTATCTTCAGGGTCTTCACGTGCAGCAGACGATCATCAGTAATAAGGGCTCTCCGGGTGAAAGTGATAACGAGATCCTAATGTTAGATTTAGTAAAATTCACTTAACCCGAATAGAAGAGAGATCAGAGTCCCAGAGTATAGACAAGGAGTAAAAGATCCTAATACCACCCAATGGCGACGTGGGCCCGTAAGCCACACAGCCATGTTAGTAGAAGTTTTTCAACGACTAGACTCGACTTCGGCCAAGGAGTTGGAAAGGGGGATTCCTACAGGCAGTTGGCTCTGATACCAACTTGTGACGCCCCCGATTTGACCGTACACTAATCATGCACGCAAATGTGTACGATCAAGATCAGGGACTCACGGGAAGATATCACAACACAACTCTAAAACATAAATAAGTCATACAAGCATCATAATACAAGCCAGGGGCCTCGAGGGCTCAATTACAAGTGCTCGATCACAGACGAGTCAGCAGAAGCAACAATATCTGAGTACAGACATAAGTTAAACAAGTTTGCCTTAAGAAGGCTAGCACAAAAGTAGCAACGATCGAAAAGGCAAGGCCTCCTGCCTGGGACCTCCTAACTACTCCTCGAAGCCGAACTCCATGTAGAATCATCCTCGGGATCTCTAGCTCCTGGACTCCAGCATCTGGTTGCGACAACCAGGTACAGAAAGGGGAAAAGAGGGAGAAAAGCAACCGTGAGTACTCATCCAAAGTACTCGCAAGCAAGGAGCTACACTACATATGCATGGGTATATGTGTAAAGGGCCATATCAGTGGACTGAACTGCAGAATGCCAGAATAAGAGGGATAGCTAATCCTGTCGAAGACTACGCTTCTGGCAGCCTCCATCTTGCAGCATGTAGAAGAGAGTAGATTGAAGTCCTCCAAGTAGCATCGCATAGCATAATCCTACCCGGCGATCCCCTCCTCGTCGCTCTGTTAGAGAGTGATCACCGGGTTATATCTGGCACTTGGAAGGGTGTGTTTTATTAAGTATCCAGTTCTAGTTGTCATAAGGTCAAGGTACAACTCCGGGTCGTCCTTTTACCGAGGGACACAGCTATTCGAATAGATAAACTTCCCTGCAGGGGTGCACCACATAACCCAACACGCTCGATCCCATTTGGCCAGACACACTTTACTGGGTCATGCCCGGCCTCGTAAGATCAACACGTCGCAGCCCCACCTAAGCACAACAGAGAGGTCAGCACGCCGGTCTAACCCTATGCGCGCAGGGGTCTGGGCCCATCGCCCTATGCACACCTGCACGTTGCGTACGCGGCCGGAAGCAGACCTAGCCTAGTGGCGTTCCAATCCAATCCGGCGCGCGCCACTCAGTCGCTGACGTCACGAAGGCTTCGGCTGATACCACGACGTCGGGATACCCATAACTACTCCCGCGTAGATGGTTAGTGCGTATAGACCAAATGGCCAGACTCAGATCAAATACCAAGATATCGTTAAGCGTGTTAAGTATCTGCGAACGCCGACCAGGGCCAGGCCCACCTCTCTCCTAGGTGGTCTCAACCTGCCCTGTCGCTCCGCCACAAAGTAACAGTCGGGGGCCGTCAGGAACCCAGGCCCACCTCTACCGGGGTGGAGCCACCTGTCCTTTCAGCCCCCTCATCAGAATCACTTGCGGGTACTCAACGAGCCGACCCGACTTTAGTCACCACATGTGTCATGTATATAATGTATATAGTATATACCCGTGATCACCTCCCGAAGTGATCACGGCCCAGTAGTATAGCATGGCAGATGGACAAGAGTGTAGGGCCACTGATGGAACACTACCATCCTATACTAAGTAGTAGGATAGCAGGTAAGGGTAACAACTGTAGCAACAATGACAGGCTATGCATCAGGATAGGATTAACGGAAAGCAGTAACATGCTACACTACTCTAATGCAAGCAGTATAGAGAAGAATAGGCGATATCTGGTGATCAAGGGGGGGCTTGCCTGGTTGCTCTGGCAAGTAGGAGGGGTCGTCAGTGACGTAGTCGACCATAGGGGCATCAGCATCGTCACGGGGTCTACCGAAGAGAAGAGGGGGAGAAATAGTAAATACATAGCAAGCAAGTGCATAACAGGACAATAGGCAGAGCTAGACGTATTCTAACGCGGTATGAGGTGATACCGGTGAAGGGGGGAAACATTCGGGAAAGTATCCCCGGTGTTTCACGTTTTCGGACAGATGAACCGGAGGAGAAATGTTGCAGGTTCACTATGCTAGAGACGCGTGGCGGACGAACGGACTGCGCATTCGGATTCGTCTCGTCGTTCTGAGCAACTTTCATGTAGAAAGTATTTTCATCCGAGTTACGGATTATTTTATATGATTTTCTAAAGATTTAATCATTTTCTGAATTTATTATTAATTCAAAATTGAACTTATTGCCTCGGCATGACGTCATACCGACATCAGCAGTCAAACAGCCACTTGACTGGTCAAACTGACGGCTCGGTCCCACCTGTCATACTCTGTGTGTTTAAACAGGGTTCATCTAAACTAAACAGAGGTTAAATTGGAAATGGGCACCACATGGTAGTGACTTACTAATTAATCAAATTAGGTTTATTTAGAAAATAGCTTAATTAGGCTAAATAATCAGAAGGGGCCCACACATCAGCTGCTGGGGCCAGCCCAGTCAGCAAGATTGACCGGTCAACCCAGTCAAGGCGGGGCCAGCAGGGGGCCACCGGTCAGCGACCCAGCGGGTGGCCCCGAGGCAGCCACGTCAGCGCGACCGGCGGTGAAGCTCCGGCGATGCAGATCGCGGCGGCGCGGCTCGGGGCTTCGCCGGAAACGGGCTACGGGGCACCGTTTGGCCCGCGCTATAGCGCGTTCGAAAGCGGAGGCGAAGCCGCGTCGTTCTGGGGCTACGGCACGGTCGGAGCGGGGGTGCATCGACGGCGGCGGCCTCAACGGCGGAGGTCGGAGGTCGGGCACGGGTGGAGCGGTGCTAGGGGGGTACGGCGAGCGGCGCGGATCTGTGTAACACCCCACATGTAACTTGCCATATTTGTAACTCCGACTCTTGCCATTTCCGGCTATGTGTTATGTTTTTCCCTCCGTTGTCGGGTTTTGTCTTTCGTGTTGTATTTTGTCTTGTCATGCATTTTCATATCATGTCATCATGTGCATTGCATTCGCATACGTGTTCGTCTCATGCATCCGAGCATTTTCCCCGTTGTCCATTTTGCAATCCGGCGCTCCTATCTCCTCCGGTGCACCCCTCTTGTTTTCTTTCGTGTGCGTGTGTCAAACTTTCTCGGAATGGACCGAGGCTTGTCAAGTGGTCTTAATATACCACTCGGAGACTACCGGTCAATTTTCGTTCCATTCGGAGGTCGTTTGGTACTCCAACGGTTAACCGGGCATCCGCAATGTCCATTTGAGTGTCCAGCAAAAACCCCCTCCAAAACCAGCCCAAAACCCACCAAACTCTCTTCCATGCTCTAGGTCGTTCGATCACGATCGTGTGGGCGAAAACCGCACCTCATTTGGAGTCTCCTAGCTCCCTCTACCTATAAAACTCCATCTCCCCCGAAAAACGAAATCACAGACGAACCCTAACCCTCTCCCTCCGCGCCGCGCCGGACGCGTCCGCTCCGGCCGGACAACATCCGCCGTGCCCGTCCAATCCCGTGGCGACACGTGGCCCGCCTCCGGCCCCGCCATCTCCGCTGCCGCCCGACGC
>NC_057808.1:404134494-404150512 GCF_018294505.1 Triticum aestivum
GGCCCCGCCGCGGCCCGCCGCTGGCCTCCCCTCCGGTCCCCGCCGCCGGCCTCCACCACCGCCCTCGCGCCGCCCTCCTTCCTCCCTCCGGCGAGCTCCGGCCACCGGAGTCCCGAGCCCGAGGATCCCCGATCCAGATCTCTCTGTGGTGAGCGTTGACCTCCCGAGCCCTTCTTTTTTTCCCCAAGTCCTCATATTTCTTCAGCATATGCCTCTGTTCCCGATGTGATAACTTCGTGCATGTAGCTCTGATTCGCGCGTGTAATATGTCAAATTGTTAATCTCGCGATGCTCTTCATTTTGTTCAATTGCACCATGTTCATTAGAGGTCATCTTGATGCCCAAATCTTCGTTGGAAGAGGGCTAGTTGCTGTTATTCTCTGGTTCTTATCAGAACTTGGAGATTTGTCTTTTTTGTATCATTTAATCTGTACATCTTTTGAGCATGAGCTCTACATGTGTTTTGAATTATGCCATGCCATCTTTCCAGTGGTATTGTCCATGAATTTTTGTGATCTCTGTGGTGACTAGCACAAGCATGCAAATTAGGCCCCGTAATATTTCTGATTTCAGGGACAGTGATTTCTCTAAGTCCTCGTCTGCTGTAATTTTGTTGCCATGTAAACGTGATGCTACAGAGAGATCCATGCATATTTTGGAGATGTTAATTAAGTATATTTTGTAGATATAGTTGTAATTCATCCATTCCTGCAATTGTGTGTAATTATGGAGTGCCATAGCATGACTCAATCTTGCTCTACTTTTGCTATAAAATATTTCTGGCAGATTCTTAACATGACATGCATTTTTGCCAAGCTTATTGTAGTTAATCCATACATGCTATGTAATTGTTCTTGCCATTGCTAGCTTCATAAACATGCCATCTTGCTGTATGTATGCTTGGTTTGTAGTGCATTGCTCTGTAGTGAGTGCATCAAGCTCACAAAGAGACCTACATATTAATATTTCTGCCATGCTCTGTTTTCTGCTAAGTCTGAAACCTGATAACGAAACTTGCTATGTTTACATGCTTGCCATCATATCTTCTGGTCCTTTTTGGCTTATGGTCAGTAAGGGACTTTTGTCATGTGCATTTAGTAGAATACTGTCATGCCTTGTTTTGCTATGTTAAGTTCCTGTAGCATGTTGATTTCTTGCTCTGAACATTGCTACCTGATGCTGATTTCTGCCATGTCCAGTTTTTCACTAAGTCTGTGAACCTGTAATCTTTTGCACTTTTGCCATGCTTGTTTGAGCTTGATATGTTGTGAACTAGCCGTAGCTCAGTGTTCCTCTTTTGTCAAGCATCTCCTGTAGATTACTTCCATGTGCTTTGTTGCTATGATGGGGTGCTGTAAAATTGTTACTTGTTGCATTTTAAGTGCTATCATGCTGTTAATCGCAGATTCGAGTCATTCTTGTTTTGCTTGCCATTTGCAAACCGTGCATCCGATTCCGGTGATCTTTATATCGATTTCGACCGAAATCATCTCATCTTTCCAGTGGCATACTTGGTTTGCCAAGTTACTGCCATGTTCATCATTTTCCTTCCGGAGCACGCATATGCATCGCATATCATATCTTGCATATCATACATGTTTTGCATCATATTGCTTGTGCATTTCTCGTGATTGACTGTGGTTCCGTTGCTTGTGTTCTTGCCTTGGGTAGAGCCGGGAAACGAATTCGTGAATGAGGAACCTGTTGAGTACGCTTACGAGGATCAAGCTTTCGACAACTCTAAGAACCTTGCAGGCAAGATGACCACCCCCCGAAATCACTTCTATCTTTGCTTTGCTAGTTGGTCGCTCTATTGCCATGCTACGCTACCTATCACTTGCTATATCATGTCTCCCATTTTGCCATGTCAGCCTCTAACCATCCTTTCCTAGCAAACCGTTGTTTGGCTAAGTTACCGCTTTTGCTCAGCCCTTCTTATAGCGTTGCTAGTTGCAGGTGAAGTTGAAGTTTGTTCCATGTTGGAACATGGATATGTTGGGATATCACAATATCTCTTATTTAATTAATGCATCTATATATTTTTGGTAAAGGGTGGAAGGCTCGGCCTTATGCCTGGTGTTTTGTTCCACTCTTGCCGCCCTAGTTACTGTTATACCGGGATTATGTTCCTTGAGTTTGCGTTCCTTACGCGGTCGGGTGATTTATGGGACCCCCTTGACAGTTCGCTTTGAATAAAACTCCTCCAGCAAGGCCCAACTTTGGTTTTACCATTTGCCGCCTAAGCCTTTTTCCCCCGGGTTTTCGCGAGCTCGAGGGTCATCTTTATTTAAACCCCCGGGCCAGTGTTCCTCTGAGTGCTGGTCCAAACTAGAGCCCTTTGCAGCGCCACCTTGGGGAAACTTGAGGATTGGTTTTAGTTGTACGGACTGCTCATCCGGTGTGTCCTGAGAACGAGATATGTGCAGCTCCTATCGGGATTTATCGGCACATTCGGGCGGCTTTGCTGGTCTTGTTTTACCATTGTCGAGATGTCTTGTAAACCGGGATTCCGAGACTGATCGGGTCTTTCCGGGAGAAGGTTTATCCTTCGTTGACCGTGAGAGCTTATGATGGGCTAAGTTGGGACACCCCTACAGTGTATTATCTTTCGAAAGCCGTGCCCGCGGTTGTGAGGCAGATGGGAATTTGTTAATGTCCGGTTGTAGATAACTTGTCACTTGACCCAATTAAAATACATCAACCGCGTGTGTAGCCGTGATGGTCTCTTCTCGGCGGAGTCCGGGAAGTGAACACGGTCTGTGTTATGAATGACGTAAGTAGGTGTTCAGGATCACTTCTTGGTCATTGCTAGATGACGTCCGTTCCGTTGCTTCTCTTCTCGCTCTCATTTGCGCAAGTTAGCCACCATATATGCTTTTGCCGCTGCAGCTCCACCTCATTACACCACCTTTTCCTACTAGCTTAAATAGTCTTGATCTCGCGGGTGTGAGATTGCTGAGTCCCCGTGACTCACAGATTCTACCAAAACAGTTGCAGGTGCCGACGATGCCAGTGCAGATGATGGCGTCGATCTCAAGTGGGAGTTCGACGAGGAACGTGGTCGTTACTATGTGTCTTTTCCTGATGATCAGTAGTGGAGCCTAATTGGGACGATCGGGGATCTAGCATTTGGGGTTGTCTTATTTTCATCTGGATCTTGACCGTAGTCGGTCTATATGATTGTATTTTGGATGATGTATGATGATATTTATGTATTGTGTGAAGTGGCGATTGTAAGCCAACTCTTTATCCCATTCTTGTTCATTACATGGGATTGTGTGAAGATGACCCTTCTTGCGACAAAACCACTATGCGGTTATGCCTCTAAGTCGTGCCTCAACACGTGGGAGATATAGCCGCATCGTGGGCGTTACAATCTGCTCTACGGGGCCCTTGGAGCCCTAGGAGCATGGGGCCGAGCTCGCTTTCGAGCTCAGGGGACCGAGGCCGCGACGGCGAGGCGAACTGCAACGGCGAGCTCTCGGACGCGGTGGCGGGGCTAGCTCGGGGGCGCGGGCGAGCGAACGGCGAGGGAGAGGAGAAGCGGAAGCTCACCACCGTTGCTGAGAAGGCCCGGGGAAGACGCGCGGCTTCCGGAGTTGTTGGCGAGGCGGCGGTGGTTCGAGGAGGAAGAAGAAGGCTGGGCCGACGAAGGAGGGGCTTTCGGCTCCTGCGTACGGGCGTGGACGACGGAATGGACGGCGGCGGTCCTCCTGGGCCTGTCAGCGTGGAGAGGGGAGGCTGGTGGCCGCGTCGACGGTGAGGCGCGGTGGCGGGCATGAGCTCGGCTGCGAGCAGAGACGGCGAGGACGGGGGTGTGGCAGCAGCTGCGAGGTGGCTCCGCTTGCTCCAGCTATTGTAGGTGAGGTGGACGGCTGCGGCGGGCCTTCTAGGCCACTTGGCTAGCCATGGGGAGGCCGGCGGCCACGAGTCCCACCGGAGAGCGACCTTAGCGGGTTCGGTCGAGGTGGGGGGAGGGAGGATACGAGGGAGAGAGAGGAGGGGGAAAAATATCCCAGGGAGCTGACGAGGAGAGGGAGGAGTAACTCGGTCTTATCCCCACGGCGACGTGGGCCAGCTCGGGTGGCTAAGGCCCAGGGGGGTAGGGGGCCTTTCCTTTCTTTTGTTTTATTTCTATTATTATTATTTTCAGTTATGCAATTTTAGTCACTGTTTTGCATTAAGTAGAGCCTCCAAATGATTTTTGTTAGAAGAGCCACTTGGTACATAAATACTAGGCAATAGTTTAAGTTGGACCAAAAAGTTTCAAGCATTTGGGAGTGTTTAACTATTTTGGGAAAAATTGAAAAGGCAAAAACAATTGTTGCTGGACCACTAAATAAATCTCGAGGGGCACTTTGGGAATCCAAAAAGAGGTTGGTCCCAATATGACATGTATCCAGGGATTATTTGCCACACTTTGAACATTTTAGTTTTCATGTTTGGCAATTTTTGAATTTCGACTTTGATTTGAATTTGAATTTCGAATCGATTTTGAACTAACACGAGATTAACAACAGTAACCGTGGTGACGTGGCATCATTAACATGGGATTAATATAGCCTAACTACCCGGGCGTCACAATTCTCCTCCACTACAAGAAATCTCGTCCCGAGATTTAGGAGCGGTTATAAGGGGGAAGGGATCTGGTTACGAAATTATAACGATTCTTCTCGGTCATAGTTGCTCTTCTCGAAGAGGTCGATCCATTACATTGATGTCTTCAGTCCTCTGCTTCAGGTCATCATGATGAAGTTTGTCGTCCTTCCTTCAGGATCTTCACCGTACTTACGAAAGGGTGAGAAGGGAAAACCCTATAAGGACGGATTCTAACAAGATCGAGCACCAAGCGGTTAATCCAGGTGAAGAAGCATAAGTATCTCTCGAATTGAAACCTAAGAAGATGTCGAGAGCAAAGTAAGAAGGTACCATGATAAGTTTCAAACCGATAGGCAAGCGTTCGATGCCTATCAGAAGGTGAAAGGGGTTCAGAGCAACGAGAATAAGTATTGCGTCTGATACCCGAATAGATCACTAGGAAGGTGGCCCGCGAATTAAATACGGAGCCAAGTGTGAGGAATAACCATTAGAAACAGGGTTGTATAGAAGAGTCAGGTTTTGATCCTGTGGAACTGTGGGTTATGGGCCCACCATGTGGTTTTTTTAGGAGCAGTGACATCTTGCACGATCATGATAGCAAGGCTTGTTAGAGGATAGTCTGTCAGTTATATGTCAGCAACATCGTCGGTACCAAGGGCGAGGGACGAAGAGAACCATTTTCCTGCTCGTTGAAACGAGGTGGACCATTAGGCAAAGTTCTCGTCCATCGGTGGTTACCGAAATGTCACCAACAATAGTAACAGGGTCTTACTGACAGAGTTGTACACCGAGGTGTTTACATAAGCAGGAGAATATTACTGCTTAGATCATATAGATCACCAGAAAGGTTAAACCAAACAATGGAAAGGAAAATATGATCATCAGATTAAACAGAAGAATGGAAAGGAAAGTGTGTTTAAACACATATCTCAAGGGTATATCCTTCCCAAGGACAAGCTGAGCATGATATTCATGACAGGATATAATGTAGAAAACTCTTTAGGTAGGGGAGAGAAATTTCATGACATTACCCATACAACGGTGTTTGGATAATTGAACAGGAAACATCTAGCATTGGTCTTCAAATGTTCCTGTTGAAAATCGGAGTACCATAGACATGCTTCGAGATAGCATTGACATGGTCAACAGGTGAAGATCAGACTTTGGAAACAAAAAGGATCCATCAGGAACAACTTATAGAATAAGTCTTACAAGTTCCTCATGGAAGAACAGCTAACCTTGCTAAAAAGGAAAACTTATAACAATAGGTCCTCTGGCCAGGTGTGTTAGGCATGACATCACCTTACCGGGTCATAAATAAACCAATGTTACAACTCTTGGAAATATGTTCCAACCACCATATCTGACCGAGATTCAGATCTGATTGGTGTCAGGATAACTCAGACTCAGGATGCCTGAGAAGAAAGGTGCAACACGAATTGTCGAGATGACATTGTAAGATTCTCGAGAATTAAACCATGGAAGCGAGTTCCGGAACAAGAGTTCATCATTAAATCAAGGAGAGGATGAGGGGGTGGCTGATGGACCCAGCGACAATTCTTTGAGATTTCGAAAAAGATGGAGTTCCACTATTATGTGAACAAGGAGATAACATTAGCTAGATCGAATGATATAATGAGGTATGCTCGAGGAAAACATACCCAATTAAACATTGGTTGAAAGGTGCACCCGAAATATGGGATGGGTTGCATGACCAACGTCGGAATGGTGATTCAATAATCAATAGTCTAAGAATGAACGGCCGACCCTTAACTTCAAAGCAATAGGGTTGCTAGAAGTTTTAGAATCCGAACAACACAGTTCACCTGTTGGTATCCCGGTTAGAATCAACACGTGAACCTGGAAATGAATGGAGATGGCGAGAAGTATTACTATATAAGGAATTCTTAAGAGGTGGGGCAATCCTCACAACATCGTTGACATGAAAGACAGTAATACTTCAATGTAGAACATAACATAAGCTAGTTAGCAAGAAGCTCCATAACAGGATCAAGTTTGTGATGAAAGGAATGTAAGGATGTTGTCGATGGTAACTCAAATTACCAAGGAACGAGGATGGCACTAATCATCAAGAATTCCATTGATATCCTGGAAGGAGTCAAAATGTTGATGATGATCACGACATTTTGTTGTCGAGGGGATCCACGAAGAAGCAATTGATCAGCGACTGCATCAAGCAAAAGGACTGATGCAACAAAAGATTATTGGAGCCACAGATACTACACAAACTCGAGGTCAAGTTTGTTGTTCGAGGTGAATCGATATGACGAGGAAAATCGACGTAAGCTTAGCTCATCATCGAAAGTGGTGCTCCGGGAATAAGGACCAGGTAGCACAGTTAAAATCATCAAGATAATGATATAGCCGAGCAGGCTAGGGATGATGTGATCGAGTACGAACTCGTAAGCAAAGGAGATTACTAAGAGTTGTTTAATCGTGATGCGGACTCGATTTAGTTATCGATGTCCTTGAGTGTTTAATAAATCGGAGCCCGTGAAAAATTGGAATTCAATGAGAATGTAATACTTGATGGAGAACTCATAATAAGTTATGCAGCTCCGTGATAATCTCGAGATACCAGGGGGGTAATACTCGACGACAAACCAAAGTAGAGGTTGGACTGGGGTATTGCTCTGCAGAAGACAAGTGCTCAACTTGTACGAGAAATGGTATTTAAAGGAGAACATGGTCGGAACCACGATTGCAAAAGGCCAGATCCCAGATATAAGATGAACTTATACCCAGGGAATAATTAATTTAAGAGAAGCTTTTAATGATAAGATCTACATCGTGTCCATGGGCATGAACGCAAAGTTCAAGGTCGACTCCCACTTCTTCAATGCATAACCTTTCATTCACTTCTCGCGTTTGATGAAGTTGCAGTGTTGAAATTTTTTTATATGGCAAGATACCAGAAGAGTATGACTCATGAAAACTTTCGAGTTCACACATATTATGAAAGGCATAGGTTCAACCCATTGGGGCATCGTGGAAACATATACCACAAGCTTTAGGGGTAAATAACTCAAGCTCGATAGTAGAGCATGGGTGTCAAGACGAGAGGATACAATTCACTAAAGGCATTATGTATCAGGGAAAGAACTCACAAGGTTATTCAATATGAAGGACACTGTCGGATAAAATCCAACAAAGGAACCGATGGTCCACAAGGGATCTGATGTGAGCATCGGTACTCAACCAGAGGAAGAAGAATGCAAGGAGATCTGATTATAGAAACAACTGACTAACTCAAAGTTCAAATGCAAAAGAATTATGATTTCCAAATCAGGGGGTCAGAAGCAACGCTCTGATCAAGAATGGATAAGTTGAGTAGGCTTAGGGGTACAATCGATGGCAATTTGATAGGTCGAGATCCAGCTCACGTTTAAAATGACGTCTGAGCCGGAAGAATGAATTCTAGGATATGATTGAGGATTGCGAGCATTCGCAACAAATTGAATCAACGGACTCAAAATGATAATGACAAGAGATGCCAATAAGATTACGAGACTTATGGGATTAACCATAATGCAAGCAAACAAGAATTTCAAGAGCAATAGGCTCCTGAGGATTTTCGGAAGATCGAATAGTATTTTGAAGACTATTGTGGAATACTTGAATCAACTGGGGATGACCGGATACTCGGTAAGTGCGAGAATTATCCGTAGGGGTATTCAGGTGACAAAGAACAGCAAGGCAGCAAGCTCAAAGGATTCTCGGAACAACAGAGAGAATTTCGGGGTATCTTGTAATAACAAGATCAACTGGGAAACATTGTATGAATGGCGAGTATACATGGTTATCCATAGGAGTTTATCGATGAAAGGGAATTGCAAAAGCGATGAACACAAGTTCTCGGGTTATCAGCGGAGAGTATCTTCAGGGTCTTCACGTGCAGCAGACGATCATCAATAATAAGGCTCTCCGGGTGAAAGTGATAACGAGATCCTAATGTTAGATTTAGTAAAATTCACTTAACCCGAATAGAAGAGAGATCAGAGTCCCAGAGTATAGACAAGGAGTAAAAGATCCTAATACCACCCAATGGCGACGTGGGCCCGTAAGCCACACAGCCATGTTAGTAGAAGTTTTTCAATGACTAGACTCGACTTCGGCCAAGGAGTTGGAAAGGGGGATTCCTACAGGCAGTTGGCTCTGATACCAACTTGTGACGCCCCCGATTTGACCGTACACTAATCATGCACGCAAATGTGTACGATCAAGATCAGGGACTCACGGGAAGATATCACAACACAACTCTAAAACATAAATAAGTCATACAAGCATCATAATACAAGCCAGGGGCCTTGAGGGCTCAATTACAAGTGCTCGATCACAGACGAGTCAGCGGAAGCAACAATATCTGAGTATAGAAATAAGTTAAACAAGTTTGCCTTAAGAAGGCTAGCACAAAAGTAGCAACGATCGAAAAGGCAAGGCCTCCTGCCTGGGACCTCCTAACTACTCCTCGAAGCCGAACTCCATGTAGAATCATCCTCGGGATCTCTAGCTCCTGGACTCCAGCATCTGGTTGCGACAACCAGGTACAGAAAGGGGAAAAGAGGGAGAAAAGCAACCGTGAGTACTCATCCAAAGTACTCGCAAGCAAGGAGCTACACTACATATGCTTGGGTATATGTGTAAAGGGCCATATCAGTGGACTGAACTGCAGAATGCCAGAATAAGAGGGGGATAGCTAATCCTGTCGAAGACTACGCTTCTGGCAGCCTCCATCTTGCAGCATGTAGAAGAGAGTAGATTGAAGTCCTCCAAGTAGCATCGCATAGCATAATCCTACCCGGCGATCCCCTCCTCGTCGCCCTGTTAGAGAGAGATCACCGGGTTATATCTGGCACTTGGAAGGGTGTGTTTTATTAAGTATCCAGTTCTAGTTGTCATAAGGTCAAGGTACAACTCCGGGTCGTCCTTTTACCGAGGGACACGGCTATTCGAATAGATAAACTTCCCTGCAGGGGTGCACCACATAACCCAACACGCTCGATCCCATTTGGCCGGACACACTTTACTGGGTCATGCCCGGCCTCGTAAGATCAACACGTCGCAGCCCCACCTAAGCACAATAGAGAGGTCAGCACGCCGGTCTAACCCTATGCGCGCAGGGGTCTGGGCCCATCGCCCTATGCACACCTGCACGTTGCGTACGCGGCCGGAAGCAGACCTAGCCTAGTGGCGTTCCAGTCCAATCCGGCACGCGCCACTCAGTCGCTGACGTCACGAAGGCTTCGGCTGATACCACGAAGCCGGGATACCCATAACTACTCCCACGTAGATGGTTAGTGCGTATAGACCAAATGGCCAGACTCAGATCAAATACCAAGATCTCGTTAAGCGTGTTAAGTATCTGCGAACGCCGACCAGGGCCAGGCCCACCTCTCTCCTAGGTGGTCTCAACCTGCCCTGTCGCTCCGCCACAAAGTAACAGTCGGGGGCCGTCAGGAACCCAGGCCCACCTCTACTGTGGTGGAGCCACCTGTCCTTTCAGTCCCCTCATCAGAATCACTTGCGGGTACTCAACGAGCCGACCCGACTTTAGTCACCACATGTGTCATGTATATAATGTATATAGTATATACCCGTGATCACCTCCCGAAGTGATCACGGCCCAGTAGTATAGCATGGCAGACGGACAAGAGTGTAGGGCCACTGATGGAACACTACCATCCTATACTAAGCAGTAGGATAGCAGGTAAGGGTAACAACTGTAGCAACAATGACAGGCTATGCATCAGGATAGGATTAACGGAAAGCAGTAACGTGCTACACTACTCTAATGCAAGCAGTATAGAGAAGAATAGGCGATATCTGGTAATCAAGGGGGGGCTTGCCTGGTTGCTCTGGCAAGTAGGAGGGGTCGTCAGTGACGTAGTCGACCACAGGGGCATCAGCATCGTCACGGGGTCTACCGAAGAGAAGAGGGGGGAGAAACAGTAAATACATAGCAAGCAAGTGCATAACAGGACAACAGGCAGAGCTAGACGTATTCTAGCGCGGTGTGAGGTGATACCGGTGAAGGGGGAAAACATCCGGGAAAGTATCCCCGGTGTTTCACGTTTTCGGACAGATGAACCGAAGGTGAAATGTTGCAGGTTCACTATGCTAGGGACGCGTGGCGGACGAACGGACTGCGTATTCGGATTCGTCTCGTCGTTCTGAGCAACTTTCATGTAGAAAGTATTTTCATCCGAGTTACGGATTATTTTATATGATTTTCTAAAGATTTAATCATTTTCTAAATTTATTATTAATTCAAAATTAAACTTATTGCATCGGCATGACGTCATACCGACATCAGCAGTCAAACAGCCACTTGACTGGTCAAACTGACGGCTCGGTCCCACCTGTCATACTCTGTGTGTTTAAACGGGGTTCATCTAAACTAAACAGAGGTTAAATTGGAAATGGGCACCACATGGTAGTGACTTACTAATTAATCAAATTAGGTTTATTTAGAAAACAACTTAATTAGGCTAAATAATCAGAAGGGGCCCACACATCAGCTGCTGGGGCCAGCCCAGTCAGCAAGATTGACCGGTCAACCCGGTCAAGGCGGGGCCAGCAGGGGGCCACCGGTCAGCGACCCAGCGGGTGGCCCCGAGGCAGCCACGTCAGCGCGACCGGCGGTGAAGCTCCGGCGATGCGGATCGCGGCGGCGCGGCTCGGGACTTCGCCGGAAACGGGCTACGAGGCACCGTTTGGCCCGCGCTATAGCGCGTTCGAAAGCGGAGGCGAAGCCGCGTCGTTCTGGGGCTACGGCACGGTCGGAGCGGGGGTGCATCGACGGCGGCGACCTCAACGGCGGAGGTCGGAGGTCGGGCACGGGTGGAGCGGTGCTAGGGGGTACGGCGAGCGGCGCGGATCTGCTCTACGGGGCCCTTGGAGTCCCAGGAGCATGGGGTCGAGCTCGCTTTCGAGCTCAGGGGACCGAGGCCGCGACGGCGAGGCGAACTGCAACGGCGAGCTCTCGGACGCGGTGGCGGGGCTAGCTCGGGGGCGCGGGCGAGCGAACGGCAAGGGAGAGGAGAAGCGGAAGCTCACCACCGTTGCTGAGAAGGCCCGGGGAAGACGCGCGGCTTCCGGAGTTGTTGGCGAGGCGGCGGTGGTTCGAGGAGGAAGAAGAAGGCTGGGTCGACGAAGGAGGGGCTTTCGGCTCCTGCGTGCGGGCGTGGACGACGGAGTGGACGGCGGCGGTCCTCCTGGGCCTGTCAGCGTGGAGAGGGGAGGCTGGTGGCCGCGTCGACGGTGAGGCGCGGTGGCGGGCGTGAGCTCGGCTGCGAGCAGAGACGGCGAGGACGGGGGTGTGGCGTCAGCTGCGAGGTGGCTCCGCTTGCTCCAGCTGTTGTAGGTGAGGTGGATGGCTGCGGCGGGCCTTCTAGGCCTCTTGGCTGGCCATGGGGAGGCCGGCGGCCACGAGTCCGACCGGGGAGCGACCTTAGCGGGTTCGGTCGAGGTGGGGGGAGGGAGGATACGTGGGAGAGAGAGGAGGGGGAAAAATATCCCAGGGAGCTGACGAGGAGAGGGAGGAGTAACTCGGTCTTATCCCCACGGCGACGTGGGCCAGCTCGGGTGGCTAAGGCCCGGGGGGGGGGGTAGGGGGCCTTTCCTTTCTTTTGTTTTATTTCTATTATTATTATTTTCAGTTATGCAATTTTAGTCACTGTTTTGCATTAAGTAGAGCCTCCAAATGATTTTTGTTAGAAGAGCCACTTGGTACATAAATACTAGGCAATAGTTTAAGTTGGACCAAAAAGTTTCAAGCATTTGGGAGTGTTTAACTATTTTTGGGAAAAATTGAAAAGGAAAAAACAATTGTTGCTGGACCACTAAATAAATCTCGAGGGGCACTTTGGGAATCCAAAAAGAGGTTGGTCCCAATATGACATGTATCCAGGGATTATTTGCCACACTTTGAACATTTTAGTTTTCATGTTTGGCAATTTTTGAATTCCGACTTTGATTTGAATTTGAATTTCGAATCGATTTTGAACTAACACGAGATTAACAACAGTAACCGTGGTGACGTGGCATCATTAACGTGGGATTACTGTAGCCTAACTACCCGGGCGTCACAAGAAGTTACCATACGAGAGGACCGTGGAGGAATACGCGGAGATCTGTGAAGCCTATGTGAAGGACTTCTTTGAAACGCGAAGAGCTATGAAACATCCACCTCCGGAGGAGAAGATTGATCCCATAAAGTTTAACGCACTGTCGATGCTCTGAAGCGACCACCACCGTCTCTGCCGCAAACCAACTATGAGCGCATTATTGAAAGGACATATAAGGAAGCGGAGCGGTCGAGAAGTACTTGCAGTGATCGAAGGTCGACAGAAGGAAGAAGTGGGAAAAATGCCCCAGCTCGGCGAACAAGCGAACAAATCGTGGCCCTCGCTCAAGGTGTCTCGCGATATCGTCGCTAATCATCTGGGGATGGTGCCCGGTACCAATCCTTCAGATTACATGCCCGACAATGCACATTTTGATACAATGGAGGTGGGCGAATTCAAATACCGGTACAGGAAGCCTCTCGTCAAACCTGGTCATCCTCGTCTAACAACGATGATGCGAAGATTCCATGAGTGGTACATGGACACCTGCAGCGAGTCTGGGAAGGATACTTTGACGCTGAGAGTTAAAGAGGAGCACGACCTCGTTGGAATTGATCCGTTGTCTGTTCCATTTGAGGAGTTCTTCCAGTTTTTCTATCAAAAGGCCCTCGATAAAATAATCGTCACTTACTACTTTCTGTAAGTACTACTTCTGTAATTAAGTCTCTATATATAGCTCAACTCTTTCATTGCATGTATATATAATTATCCTCACTATATTATGCAGATTGAAGCTCGTCGAATGTAGAAAAGCACAAATCTATGATATTGGGTTTATTAACACAAATCTCATAGATGAATGAACGGTTAAATATAGTGCCAAAGAAACCGAGGCCAACTTGCTACAATCGTTGCTTCAAAATTAAAACAAAGAGAAAATACTCTTTCCTTACAACTTCAAGTGAGCATTACTGTCTTGTGCATATTCGGTTTCCCTTATTACTCGAGGTTATAGTAATGTAATTGATGAGTTATGCATGCGTGCGTAGCTTCCACTTTATTCTTCTAGAGATTAAGCTTGAGCAGGGACTAGTAACCGTCTTAGAATCGAGACGAAAAGATCCCGAGGAGTATGTGGCCATGACCAAAATGCTCGAGAAGTTCATTCGATCATTATCGCACCATATCGGCAACTTTGTTCATTTCCTGATATCAAGTAATTGTTTTGTTTGTATCGTAGGGTTTCAAAAGAGTTCACCGCAAAAGCTCCGGGAGTACCGGGGGAGCTGCGATTTACACACCCAAAAGTAAGTACTACTAGCTAGCTAGTTCCGCGCATCTTCCGTTGATTCTAGCTACTTTCATCAATACCATTTATAATGCTTGATTATCAGTTTGATTGACCTTTATTTCTCGCAAAGTGCTTGTGGTAGGAACCCGGGAATGATTACTGTGGATACTACGTCTGCGAGTTTATCTACAACGCGACGGCCAAGAATAAGCGGGGCACTCCAAAAGACAATTTGAAGTGCGTAAGCAATAATATTCACAATTTTATTTTATTACCATCATTTGTGTTGAGTTTCATTCATATATATGTATTGACCCCCTTCTTCAAATTAGATGTGGCAGATGTGGAATGAACTCCAACCACAAGATCGCATACGAGAAATTCAAGAGGAATTGGCAGGATTCTTTCTTGACCACGTCATAAATAAAGCCAGAGAATACCATGTGGAATTTGACATTAGATGTTAGGGAATTGTAGGAGATCTTATATTGTATATATGTAGGCAGTAGCGTCGGATAGATATACGAAAACTTGTTGTTCGACCAATCTCTCGGAGAAGGAGAGGTTGATCACTTCTCTCTGTATATGTTCATGACGATCTTGTGTACTTAATGGTTTCCTTCATTTGCTTAGTAGCTACTGTGTCGAGTCCTCTCTATACCTATAGTACGTAGCGTCGACCAAGCACTAAGATAAGAGAGGACACTTCTCTCTATTAGCTAGCTAACACAATATATGAAACCCTTAAATTAACCATACAAAACCCCCAAACCCCCCTTAAAAAAACAAAAACAAAAACCCCAGCCCCTGAACTGCTGACGCGGACAAATGGGCCTCTGGAACCCGGACAAATGAGCCTTTTTCTACTAGTGTTTGTGTAATTGCAACCTATCTGGCCTATAAATTGCAGAAACTATGACAACCATTTTTAGTAGTAGTTCGCCATGCATAGTCTTTTGTGAACTAAATAAATTAATAATGCATATATTAAGACTATGAAGATCCACAAGAAAGACGGCACGACGTGGGAGAAACAGATGGCTTTTCAAAAGGCGAACTCACCTCCAGGTGACGAAAGCAAGGCTGACAGGTTGATGATAAACTCATGTGACCTCGATGCGATCTCGAGCGTGATTTCCTAGCGATCTACCATCTGTGGTTGACGGTGAGGTACTTGAGGCAGGGTTCATGAATGACCAACCCTGTAAAAGAAACTTACTGCTTAAATACCTACTCCTACCAAATATGGTGGAGATGTTTTAAGGCGTTATTAATCTTGTCGGGCTTTCCATATCTTGTGCCTGATGTTTAGTATGTAATAGTTAGGCTAATTATTGTTAGGATTTTATGTTTTTCCATGTATCTCTACCTAATAATAAAGCACGTAGGGTTTTTGCCCGTCCGTCGCACCGTTTTGCAAAAAAGCTCTTGCATTTTCATGAAATCAACCCGCAGTCCGGATTTAAGTCACACCGAACCGTTATTTTATAGTTTTTCGAAAAGCCCCTAACTTTTTAGGTATTCCATCCGCGGATTATATTTAAGCCAAACAAATGCTTTTCTAAACCATCCATATCTTTTAAACCGGAACTCCGATTTAAACATGTTATATATGAAATTTCATTAGAAAAATATGTAGAATATGAATATAAGATTATTTTAACCTGTTAAGTATTTATAAATATTATTTTGGAAGATATTTAAGTCAAACAAATGGTTTTCTAAATTATACGTATCTTTTAAACCGTAACTCCGATTTTAACATGTTATATATGAAATTTGATTAGGAAAATGTGTGAAATCTGAATATGATGTTAATTTTACCTGTTAAATATATTTTAGATATTGTTTTGGAAGCAAACTTATAACTATAGCGCACGATCCATTTTTCTTTCGTACAGACGATGATCGGGTTGCAAATAAACACCCACTATAGTCATATAGGGAAAAGAAAACATCGAGAACTACACATGCATACCTCTGAATACATTGCATGGGAAAACAACAGATTTCTCATCGCGAGTGTGAGAAAAAGCGAGAG
>NC_057808.1:404150732-404155031 GCF_018294505.1 Triticum aestivum
GCGAGGGTGAGAAGAAGGATAAGCGGCAACACAAATATGATGCATCGCTAAAATAAAGGAGATGGACCTATTGTGGTCTTGAATGATGGTTGTTCGGTTAAGAGTGTGTGTTGTGTTTTTTATCCCGTTGCAACGCACGGGCTCTTTTGCTAGTATATATCAATTTTGCACTACAATGGTGGGACGAAGGCTAATTATTGATAGTACGTAATACTCAGGCTACGAGGGTGGGAGGAAGGATATGATACTTCTGATTTTTTGGGTTTGTTTCCATATTATTGTTAGGATTCTTTTGGTTTGTTTCCATTTTATGACTTTTATGCTGGGAGGGTGGAACGAAGGGAACGGGTGGCGAACGAAACGATGGGGAGGGGTGGCGAGTGAACGAACGAACAACGTACGAACGCACCATCACAAGTTCACAACCGCAGACTCCTCCTTTAGGAGTAGAGATTTCTATGCAGAAATTTAGCGCTAAATAACTCTTAGCGACACTATTAGCTCGCGAAGGCACTCGAGCAGCGTATCATAGCGCAGCCCCTTTCCTGGCCACTACAGCGCCGATATTTCGTGCTATCTCGCGCTATTTAAAACTTTGCTTTTAGTAGACGAGGCTTCAAAATAGTGTAACTGGCAGTAGGTAGGTGGATGGCGGAGTGTGACGTTTATTAGACCATGCTTCGAATTAGTGTAACAGGCAGTAGGTAGGTGGATGGCTGAGTGTGATGTGGTGGGCGATCCAGCTATGCTATCGGCATGCGACGTTGTTTAGAGGTAAGAGTGGGGTCTCTACCCTAGAAAGAGGGTTCCGGCTCGCTGTTTAGCCCATTCGATTTCTGTGGTTTCCAGTTTAGTGTAGGAAGACAGAGCAATGTGGCTGGAGTTTGATTTTCTGTCGGTATAGTTTGCCGTTGTTTTGTAGCCAGCGTGGTGCATTTTCTTTGGATCCACATCCATCCTTTTAGTGGCTATTCTTGTTAACTTGGTGGGTGCTTTTCTGCTTGATAGGTATGGCATTTCAGGCGCGTTGTTCTAGAGGCACTGGATGCTGATCTGTTGCTAGAAATGCATTTTGTGGACCAAATTGCTGAATCTAATCCAAAAAATTACCATGTCTGGTGAGTCCCATGCAATAAGCTTAATATTACATCAAGCGTTTGACAAGAAACTAATCTCCTATTTGGCGGCTGTGGAGTTCTGCATGAGTTACCACTTGCTTATATTTTTATCCATTCAGAATTCAAACTCACTCTTTTCTTTCTCTCTGGTGAAATTCCAACTAACCCTCCAGGGATATTTTCCCCTCAGGCATCACAAGAGATGGCTTGCTGAGAAAATAAGACCAGATGCTGTAAATAGTGAACATGACTTCACAAGGAAGATACTTGCTATGGATGCTAAAAACTACCATGCTTGGTCCCATAGGCAGGTATGCATTATCTCCTTTTGATGTTCAGTACAAGTTGGATGTTTGTATCCTTTAAGCTTGTCACTTCTCGGTTGGCTGCTGTACTAAGCAATTGTAGTACCAAGAGAATATTGGTTATAATAATGTAATTGATTTGCTATAATTGTTGCAGTGGGTTATTCAAGCATTGGGTGGATGGGAGAGTGAACTGCAGTACTGCAACCAGCTTCTTGAGGAAGATGTCTTCAATAACTCAGCTTGGAATCAGGTCATTTGCTTGTCCTTCTTTGGATGATTTCTTGTGTGTTTATGATATGCCATTTCACTTCAGATTCTTCACGGCCGGGAGAGTTTCATGGATCATCGTGCCTTAATTTCATAAAACATCCTTGCAATCTCCATTCTTGTTCTTGATTTATTAACTTTTTATTGATTTTGGTTTTACCTGGTAACCAACTTCTTCCTTGCGAGTGCCTTTTTCTACTGATGAGGAATTAGGCCAAATATTCAGAATTATACTTATGTTTTTTTGTTGTTGCAACAGAGATACCTTGTGGTAACACGATCACCAATTCTTGGGGGCCTTGCGGCAATGCGCGACTCAGAAGTAGATTACACAGTTGAGGCCATTATGGTGAACCCTCAGAATGAAAGCCCCTGGAGATACCTCAGAGGTTTATATAAGGATGATAACAATTTGCTGGTGGCTGATAATCGCATTTCTGATGCTTGCCTCAAGGTCCTGAATAAGGATTGGACATGCGTATTTGCTTTGAGCTTCCTGCTTGATCTTCTTCGCATGGGTTTGCAGCCTTCGGATGAACTTAAAGGAACCATCGAAGCAATGGAGAACTCTGATCCTGAAACGGGACATGCTGATATTGCAGTAGCTGTCTGCTCAATCCTGCAGAAATGTGATCCCCTGCGGATAAACTACTGGTCATGGTACCAGACCACTCTTTCTTCTTAGACATCTGAAAATTCAGCTGAAGACAGTTTTAGCAGCATGATGTAAACTCAATCGAAGGGGTTGACGCAGTGTATGAAAAACCTTTCCTGTGATCTTGGTGCGGAGCAAAATTTGTACTGATTTTACTGGGAAAAATCAATCAATGACAGCATGCCCAACAATGTCTTGTGTGAATATGTTACTGCCTGATATTCACATGTTAGCAGAATGAGAATAACCAATCAAACTCCAACGAGCAGATTGTTACAGTAACGGCCACTGGTGGTGTGAAAATCCTGAAATCTGCTTCAGTCACTTTGCCTTGTTTACAGTTGAGTCTGTTGTTGTGATCTGTACCTAATGCATGTACACAATCATCAAATTATTAGTTTTTGTACCAATGAGTATTCGATGAAATCATCCTGTATTTCCTCCTTCCAAAATACTCCCTCTGTTTCCAAATATAAGTCTTTTTAGAGATTCCAACAAGTGACTACATATGGAGCAAAATGAGTGAATCTATATTCTAAAATATGTCTACATATATCCGTATGTTGTAGTCCATTTGAAATGTTTAAAAAGACTTACATTTAGGAACGGAGGGAGTACGAGTCATATATACTGTATTAGTTTTGTCTTAATTAGAACTTACATCAACACCTACAATACCCAATCAGTGTCAGTAGATGCACCTGTTTTTGTAGTGTATTTATTTGGTATTGCAAGTGCTGATATTTTTCTTTTTTTTTGCCGAACTTTTATGTTTGACTTAAAGACAAACTAATACGACTTATATTTGGGACGGCAGAATCATGCTCTGCACATGTTTTCAGTCATGTGCTCACACATTATTATCAGTTTATATTTTGTTTCCCTATGTTTTAGACACATTTATTTGAACTTGTTTGGGTGGTGGGTTCCATTTTCCCAAGTTCATAGCACCTTTTTGGGATTTTTTTTGTTAATTTAATGACGGATTTTTCCTTGTCTCACTAGGTTTTCTGGCTCTTAACATTAACTACAACATATACTTCCTCCTTTTCTTTTTACTATGCATACTAGATTTCTCTAAAGTCAAATTCGTAAAGTACGTCCAAATTTAAATTAAAAAATATCAGGATTTACAACATCAAATAAATATAATATGAACATATAGGAAGGAACATATATTCCATGATGGATTTGATTATATTAATTTTGTATTGCAAATGTTAATTTTTTTAATATAATTTTGACCCAACTTTGAAGAGTTCAACTTTAGACAGCGGTGTAAAAAGAAAAGAAATAGAGGGAGTATTGTAATGGTGCTCTCTCCAAAGCTGTTCTTGCACCCTCATGGGAGGCTGCCACAGTGCTACTGCTCTTCTCGAAGTGAAGCACATCATCACCTTTGCTTATTGTGGGACCTTGTAGCAGTTTTTGTCGAGAAATGAGTTGTTTGGATTAAGGAGCTAGGTGATTTTAGTTTCTCCTGGTAGCTTTTTGGAGCCTTCGGTTTCCCTTTAAATTTGATCAGAGATTATATTTCCAATTGTGATTCATGTGAACATACTTTTGTTTTCTTAATCAAATAATACTAGGGGATGTGCATATCATGAGATCCCCTAAACCATTCCTCTCTGCATATATTCTAGGACGAGACTTGCCTGCGCCCCACGCGTGCGCCCATCTGTGCTCCCGCGTACGTGGCTTCATTTGATTGGAACAAAATAAGGCCCGGGCCCACCCCGTTAAAATCAGGGATGGATGATTAGATTTGGAAGGAAAAAGGAAAAAAACAGCCGTAGGATGAAGTGGGAGCACGAATGGGAGGATGGGGAGGGAGCAGGCAAGCCGGATCCTATATTCTAAGCTGGCACCAATAAAAGATTCCTAACCAAGGCAACGGAAAAACAGAAAGAAAAAGAGAATTAACACATGACTTTCTTATGCTTCCAACAAA
>NC_057808.1:404155322-404161039 GCF_018294505.1 Triticum aestivum
TAAAAATTGCCCCAACTTACCCTAGCTTGTCCCTTTCCTCATCTCCATCGTCATTTCCCTCTCATCCTCCACCAACTCTCCATCTCCAATGACATTTCTTCTCCTATCCTCGGTCTCCTCCCAGCGCTCGAGATCCCAGTAACACCCCCGGTCATCCCACAACCTTGCCTTTGCGCATAACACTTCTAAACCTACCCTTTGATCCTTCAACTTAGTGTGTTAGGGTTTGAATCTTGGCATCCATAACCATAGCCGCCACCAATATGTCGGGACATCTCTGCACCCGACAATCCTTCTATCAGTACTTGGCGTCTCTCCACGTGGCCAATCCCGATTACAGTTGGCTGGAGCCATACCAAGAGTTTGAGGTATGGGGGCGTTCTCGGTTTGGCACGGCAACATCTGTACTAATTTTACTAGTAATATCGATCAAATTGTAGTACCTTTTTGGATGGTTGATTTATTTTTGTTAATTGAATGTTTCCATTCTTGTTTGTCTTATGAGGCTTTCCACATGTGTTTACCTGACTAGTGAACTACATCATATATTGTACTTCTTTCAAATTCATCCCTACCACCATCATTGAAGCCCCACCACAACTCTTCTTGAAGTGTAAGGACATTATATATCTTTCATTGTTGTGTTACCTTATAGCAGTTTGATTGAGCGTCGGGTAGTTTTGGATTAAGATGGAGCTATGTGATTCTATTTCTTCGTAGGGTTTTGAAGCCTTTGATTTCTCGAGATTCTATTTTCAGTTATGATTCACATGGCCATAAGTCAGTTCTTTTATTAAATAATGTCAAGGGATGTGTATCTCTTGGGATCTCCTCCACAATCCCTCCCTGTGGTAGGTACTCTCATGTCTCATATACTACCACTAGGTGGTAGTTACCATCATGTCTTATATACTAGCATGTGGTAGTATATATATAGCTTTATCATTTTATGTATATTCATATACTATATTTAAGATTTTTTAAAGTGAGTTAAATGAATAAAATGCATGTGAGTCCAGGATTTTAGTATAATTTTGAAAATACATTTGTATTGGTATGTATAAAACAATATAATAAAAACTATCACATTACTACCATGTGTAGTCTTTCCCGCAACCACACCTTACTACACATCTAACCCTCTACCACCAGTCAAAAAACATCTAACTCTACTCTTGGATCCATCAACTCACTATGTTAGGTTCTAGATATTTGGGGATCCACAACCATACATGTCTTCAATCTAACAAGTCATATATAGTTTCTACATCCCATGTAAAAGGTCTTAGAATCTCTCGTACAATCTATCCTGACTATAGTAGCTAGGAACCATAGCAAGAGTTGAAGTTATAGCGGCGTGTTCTCGATTTGGTAGTGAACTCTCAAGGATGTCATAATCACAAGAAAGTTCCATTTGTTTAGTCTTGCCATTTCCATCTTGTTTCTTTGGAGTTGTGCTCCTAGATTTAGCAGTCCAAAGATTGGTTGTGTATGTAGTGGCTAAAGTTGATGGTTCTCTATTCTGACCTTTTATTTCCATATGGTATTTGTTATTCTTGTTTGCTCGAGTTCCAATGGTAAATGATAAAATTGCTGCATTCTTATAATTCTTGTGAATACATAAACAAAATACATGTCAGTAGATTTATAGACGTTTTCACACAACGTATATGTCGTGGCCATTCGGTGTCTTCATACTTTGCCATTGTCCATATGATTTCTATTGATAATTATTTCGTATAAACACATGCAAGTACATACCAGTATCCGCTTAATGGTAAGAAAAAACTGTGAGTGGCACAATAAGTTTAGCAAAAACTAGAGTGGCATGCAGATGTGAATATTGTTCCAAGTTTCAAGCTTCTTATTTACATTCCTCTAAGTGTGGTGGGAAATTTGTTAGCATGTTCCCCACAATATACGGCGATTCGAAGGAGTTTACTGTACATATAAGTAATTTGTGGTTCTGCGAGCTAAACTACCTATCTTGTGTTTTTTACCTTATATAATAAGGATGGCATCATGTGACAAAAACTTTCATCTCATTTTTTATGTGCGAGAGTTTTGTGAAGAGGCCCACTTGGACTGCAGAAGTCCTATAGGGACTTTATAATCGAGATCCAAGATTTTTTAAATCCTTTTCTGTTTGACCATTTCTTTGAATCAAATTAATGAGTACGTGATGCCATTTCTTATGAATTCAAGAGGCATTACTGTTCCAACATATTCAAAGCACATATTCTGACTGTAGTTTGGTAGTCTGGAGCAGGATTTCTCGCAATATTCGGAAGAAAACCTCCTCGATGACTGCTCGTCAGAAGAAATCTAACAACATTGTGGCTTCTCCTAAAGTTGGGATTAACACTCGCGGCAGAATGCCAAACGTGAATGATATGGCTTCCTTGGAAACAAATCACACTACAGTTCCAAGAGGTATCTTTCTTACTATCATGTTGCAACTATGAAGATAATTCTAATGAAAATATTGCATATAAATTAATCTTTTGTCACATATGATGAAATACCAGGACATTGTGTGACACCTACCTTCGAAATAACCGTGCAGTCAGACGAGGGGCTTAATCTTTCTGTGGGTCTAAATTCCACTCCATCAGAGTACACTAAAATATATTCACAACAACTTGGGGATGTTTCTAGAGAGGCTCAACTTGAAGCTCCAATAGAAAATGCAGAGGTAGAAGAAATGGCTGTGGAAGACAATATAGGTTGTGGTGACATGTTACCACCAGTTCCTAGAGGGGCAGAATTTAAAGCCCAGGTAGAAAATGAAGAGAGGGAAGAAGTTTTGATGGAAGAAGAAATAGGTTGTGCTGACAAGTTGATAGTTACTGGAGGGACCCAACTTACCCTTAGCAGGGACAAACATGAATCCCCTGTGAAAACTGGACTAGTGGCTCAAGAAGTAGTAATGGAAGAAGATATAGGTTGTGACGAGAATTTGCCAGGTTCAAATCAAGTGTTGATCTCACATGCCAATCAAGATGCTGGCTTTACAAATCATTCCCCTGACCAGGTCTTGAACCACACAAGCTCTACGCTACCATCTATTGGTTCGGTAATTTCATTGAACCATTTATAGTACTATTTTTTCATTTGATTCTACTATATACTTTACTTCCTTTCATCGAAGAAATATCATCTTGGGTACTTTTTTAATCCATTTTTGATACTGCTGCAACAGTGCATGTTTCTTTCCACGAAACTAAACATTTACTTATTACTCCCTCTGAATGAAAAAAATAGCGCGCTACAGAAAATAGCGTGGCCCCTGAAAATATGCTATTAGCGTGCTATAGCACGCTATAGCGTGCTATTAGCGAGGCATTGCACATTGATTTATTTAGCAAGACAATTTTCTATATGCTATAGCGTGCTATTAGCGGCGTTATAGCGCGCTATTTTTTTCAGTGCCTCTGATCCAAAATAAGTGTAACTTTAATTCAAACCCGCTGACACTTATTATGAATCGGAGGGAGTACTAATAAAATGAAAAAGTTTAGCCTTTCATTGTTTCTTTCCTTCTTTGAGTCCGATAGTATTGCGGATTGCTTACTAGGTGTTGTTGTTGTTTGATCACTCTTATCTTTTGTTGTGAGTTTCAAATTGTTTTCATTTTTCTTGTTTAACAAGTAGGTCTCGGTCAGCAAAAGAGTGTATCATCCTGCCATTAGAAAAAAAACAGAAACGAGACATGATTTTGGTAGGAATTAATCATCTTCATGATATATAGACAGTAAACGGTAAAAGAACGCGTGTGTGCTTGTGCCTCGCTTCCACGCGCTCGCACAACACTGGCCATCTTTGTCCAATAGTCCACTTTCCACTTTCTTCCATTCCCTTCACAAGTGAGCGCGTTCCCTTGACCCTAACCCACCTAGCTAGTTACCCAACCGCCGCAGCGAGCCCCCAGAACCCTAGCTAGGTATTGGCGATCAAGGCGTAATCATTTAACCCCCGGACATGGCGAAGATGGTAACGGAGATGAAGGGAGTGACTCCATGGGCACAGGAGCAACCCGAGACGGCCACAGAGAAGCAACTCATCGTCGTGCAGGAGGTGAGTGGATCATGCATACACGTACTTCTTTTTTGGTTGGATAGTTGGTAGATCTGATCGTGGTTTACGCAGACACTCATATTGCTTGGCTTTGGCTGCTCTAGCGGATAGGTGGGACGGAGTTAATTCTTGTTGTTGGGCTGCGCTAGTCAATCTAAATCTGATCGTGGTAGGGGATAGATCTGATATGAATCAGACATAGAAATGCTTGCACACGGCTAGTTTGATTTGATGATTACTCGATCATGCGACTATTGGGAGGTCCTCGGCATCCGAATTTTGCCGCCGCAGCTTTGCTCGAGTGCATCCTAGTTGGTCTTCTGATGCGTCCTACTGGTGGCGGCTGTCCGGGCATACCCTCCGCAAGTGGTGGCGGCGGAGCTGCGGGCGGCGAGGCACCGACGAGTAGGAAGCAAGGATGGGTCGGGTGCATGAGGAAGAAGCTGGTGGGACTAAAAGATATATATTATACTATGAAAATATATTATTTGTACACTAGGAAAATGGGTAGTACTGAAAGATATCTATAAATATTTGTAAGATTTTAAAGCAAAAAGGGCCAGTGATCTGCACCGGCGCGCCGGCCCAACGTTTAGGCCGGTCACGCGCGGGCCGTCAGATCAGATCGCGGAGACCGTCAGATCTAGGTAAAAAACGATTCGCCCAGCTCCCTTCTTCCTCTCGCAGAAACGCTTGTCTCCTCCCCCGCATCTCGCGCACGCAACCCCCTGCATCTCGCGCAGCTCGCCAGGGCGGGGGCGCGCGCTCTCCTACTACCCGCCTCCCTCCAGGTCGCAGCACCGCCCCTCCCCTCCCTGCTCTTTGCTAGTTCTCGTCGCCAGGATTCGCGGCAACCCCACACCAGCATCTTGTTTTCGTGCTCTCCGTCGCGCTTGAAAATGGATGCAGCAAAAACTTCGCCAGTAGTAGCAAAAAACGATTATGCTTGCAGCAAAATCATCATCCCCGTTGTCGCGAGGTCGTAGCTCTGCCTTGATGGAGGTAGCAAAAAAATTCGCCAGTAGTACCAAAAACCGACTACGGTTGCAGCAAAACTCGTCATCGTCGGTGCCCCACAACCATCCTCTGTTTGTATCAAAAAAGAAGCCGGTTGTAGCAAACGACGGAGCTGGTTGCAGCTTTTCGTCCTCGTCCATGGCTTTCGTCATCTGTGATTGAAACTTTTTTAGCCGCAGGTTGAAACTTTTTTTGTTTATGATTTTTCATGGTTGAAGCTTTTTTTATGTCGGTTGAAGCCTTTTTCCTTGCCGGTTGAAGCTTTCAACATTATGCCTGCCGGTCGGAACACGCCTTGTTTCTGGTAGCAAAAATCCACGCTGGAACCAGCTATTTTGTCGGCCGGTTCCAGCTCAAATCCACGCTGGTTGCAGCACCGGTCGCCTCCATTTGAAGCTCGTCGCTGAGCTCCACCTCGCCGCTCGTAGCATCTAGTCTCGCCGGTTCCAGCGTTTTGGCCGGCAGGTTGCAGCAAAAATAGATGCTGGTTCCGGCATCGCAGCCGCGCAGGGCTCCCCCCTTGTCGTCCTGTCCATCTCCGGTGAGAGATGGTCGTCGGGGATCACGGGATTCAGGGCGAGCGTTGGCCATCATAGAGAAAGGAAAAAGGAGGAGGGAGATTG